>NC_072011.1:300000-475000 GCF_027791375.1 Indicator indicator | reverse complement strand
GCAGAAACACTTGGGTGCACGTGGGACTGCTATGAAGCTTTTGGTGGGTGTAGGGAGGGTGCTCTTTGCTGCCAGGCATCAGGTTTAGAGCTCAGATCCTGTCACTGTCCCCAGGGCACCACTGCACACCTGCTGCTGCACTCACTGCAGGCTTTCCTAGATTGCCTGAAAGCAGAAATCCATTTTAAACTAAACCTCCCTCCAGCCTGCAACAGAGATGTCCTCAGAGATTACCTCACCTATGCAAGGCAAGCTCCAATGGCCTGTGAAAAGGAGCAACCTGGATGGGAAAGAGCTGCAGGATGGACCACCACACTTCTCTTAGGCTGCACAAGGGTACATGCCTCAATCACCTGCTACAACTACCTCAAAGGAGCTTGGAGTGAGGTGGGGGTCAGACTCTACTCACATGCCACGAGGGACAGGACAAGAGGAAATGATCCCAGGGTGTGCCAGGGGAGGTTCAGGAGGGATACTAGGAAAATTTCTTCACTGAAATGGTGAACAGGCACTGGAACAGGCTGCCCAGGGGGTGCTGGAGTCACTGTCCCTGGAGGGGTTCAGTGTGGCCATGGCACCTTGGGTTTAATGGCCCTGGTGGTGGAGGGCTGGAGCACCTCTCCTATGAAGAGAGGCTCAAAGAATTGGGTCTGCTCAGTCTGGAGAGAAGACTCTGGGGAGACCTTATGGCAATAGTTTGAAAGTGGAGCAGGGCAGATCTAGGTTGGACATCAGGAGGAAGCTCTGCACAATGAGGGTGGGGAAATACTGGAACAGGCTGCCCAGGGATGTGGCTGAGACCCCCCCTGAGACATTCAAGATCAGACCTGCTGTGTCCCTGGGTAGCCTGCTCTAGTTGGAGGTGTCCCTGCTGACTGCAGGGGGGTTGGAGAAGATGACCTTTGAGGGTCCCTTCCAGCCCACTGCAATCTGTGACTCTGTAATCTCCATGCTTCCTACCCAGTCTGCTACTAACGGGGCAGCCTGTTCCAGTGCCTCCCCATCCTCACTCAATAATTTCTTCCTCATCTTCAGTCTCAATCTGCCCTCTTCCAGCTTCAATCTATTCTCTCTCATCCTATCACCCCTTGTAAAGCCCTTTCTGGCTTACTTTCTTGCACACACACACACTCCTTGCTCAATGGAAAAGAAATCCAATTAAGAAAAACAGCTACCCAGCAGTAGTTTCTGGTTTGGATAGGAATGGATCTGTGCAGTATGGTAAAACCAAGAATTATCTACAAAAAGCTAAATCCAGCCTTTATTGACCATTTCTTCAAATGAAAAAAACAAATAAACAAACCCCAAACCGAAACTCCAAACCAGGATGAAAATTAATTTTAGTGCTTTTTTAAAGGTAACAGTAGATTAGAGTTTCAGATCTCCATGTGCCACAGAAAATATGGAACCTCTGATTTTCAGGAAATATCTGACCTTTTGCTTTAATTCTATGTTTTTTTCTTCCAGAGACAAGTAACTATGTCATGTGTACCAGACTTAAAATCATGCAGGTCATGGATAAAACAAAGTGACCAGTTCAGGGGAAAATACAGGGAAAAGCCCCCCAGCAATTCCTGTTTTTTTCACACTCCCTTCAGTTCCTGAAGTCCTGTAGCACAACTTTTTGGAGGCCATAACCCTCCACACCAGTTTGAAAACTCCAGAACTTGGCTATTGGAGTTTATTTTCACACAAACAATTTTAAGGACCTAAACCTGTAACATTGCTATTGTCAAAATACTGCTATTGATTTTAATTCTCAATAGCAGAGAGATTATTAGCTCAGGCAAAAGACATTCAGATGAGTTGGACCTTTGCAGATTTCTCTTCCCCTCTTGTACACAGTGGAAGGAAGGAAAGGGAGTCCCTGACTTAGTGCCCAAGTATTCAGTGTCCAACAATGGATTTTCTTTGCAAAAGCTGTTGAGTCCCATGTGTCTATTGTGTTCTAAAAATGCATTAAGCTCACTGATGTCTGACATGGTTTAATCAAACCCCAAAGTGCCTGTCAGAGCACAGCACACTTGCTCTGCTCCTGCCACAGACAGTACTGCTTGCTTGAGCCACAGGCAGGCAAAGCAAAGATCACTCTCAGCTCTATCTGACCATCATGCACAATACACAAACCTGATTCTCAGATTGGATTTGCTGTGGGAGTTTCATTAGAGCTTCAGTTGCTCCATTCCTTGCAAGATTCCTATTGCTTTAACATTTACACCAAGTGAAACTGGGAGGGCTCCAGTACCTTGGCATGAATCATAGAATCATAGAATGGCCTGGGTTGGAAGGGACCTCCAAAACTCATCCAGTCCAACTCCTCTGCACTCAGCAGGGACATCCCCAACTAGAGCAGCTTGCCCACAGCCCTGTCCAGCCTCACCTGGAAGATCTCCAGAGATGGAGCCTCAACCACCTTTCTGCGCAACATGTTCCAGTGTTCCACTACCCTCATAGTAAAGAACTTGTTCCTAAAATAATGGGAATAATGTGAAGGTCTGAGCTTGACAAAGATAGTGCTGAGAAGCCTTTTGAAGCCACAGTTTAGATGTGAAGTGCCAGGGCTCACAGCAGGCAAAGCATCTCAGTGTTGGCAGTCCTCCCCTGTGCCTTCCTCTCAGGCACACAGCCTGGTCAGAGCTGGGCTGCTGAGTGAGATGGAGAAAAGATTTGCTCTGTCACAGCAAGTCCTATTGAATGAGATTGAGAAGCTAGAAAGGAAGGCCAGATCCAAACACAAAAACACAGACTCACAGCAACATTCAGGCTGGAAAATCCCCTCAGGATCCCCAAGCCCAACCATTAACCCTACTCTCCAAGGGGCACCCCTAAACCACAGCCCCAAGCACCACAGCCAAGCCACCTTCAAACACAGCCAGCCTTGGGCACTCCACCACCTCCCTGCCCAGCACATTCCAAGCCCTGACCACTCTGCTGCCTAAGGTACACTCTAAACCTCCCCAGGGGAAGCTTGAGGCTCTTCCCTCTTCTTCTGTCACTAATTCCCTGGGAGAAGAGACCAGCACCAACCTCTCCACAACCTCCTTGCAGGGAGCTGCAGACAGCCAGGAGGTCTCCCCTCAGCCTCCTCTCTTTTACACTAACCATCCCCAGCTCCTTCAGTCTCTCTTCATCAGATTTATTCTCCAGGACCTTCACAGTTTCCTTGCCCTCTTCTGCCCTGGCTCCAGCTCAATACTTACAATATTTCTGTAAAATTCTTACAATGTTTTGTTCTTTACAGTGAGCAAAGCATCAACCTTCCTATGCTACAATACCACTCTTTATTAACTTAAGAGCATGCAATTGGTTCTGCTGCACCTAAAAGAAGAGCTTGGTGCACAGAGCTGTCTCTGTTCTAGCCTAATACCCAGGCAGAGTGCATTCTTAAGCAACACAATACTAATCACCATTCTAGGCTTCAGTTATCCTGCTGCTTAGATCTTTTGGTCCAGCTGCACATTGATACATTCCCTGAGTTAGTTTATGAATTATGAAAAATCAGGAATTATTATTTCAATTTGTTTATTTTTAATTTATGCTTTTTAAAAATGAATAAACAAGCACTGCAGAAAAGTATTCCAAGCTTCTTGTCAAACCTCAGCAAGCTTCCTGTTTGGAGAGAATCATTTCTCCTGCTTCTCTGGCAATAAAAAGGAAAGCAAGGGAAAAGGGAGAGCTACTTGATGATATAAATAAGATTGTTCCTTACCTCAGCTGGGATTGCCCTGGCTGTGTGAGAAGAATGCTGCATTATGCCTGTCTTCTATGCTAGGCTGAAGCTTTTCCTCTTTCTTTTCCTTCTTTTAGTAAGAAAGAACCCTTAGGGCCATGGCCTGCTCCCACTGAAGGCAAGAGCAAATTTCTTCACTGAGGTTCAGTGGAAGCAGGACAGGGACTTTAAAACATTGTTGTTTTTTTTTTTTTCCTTTTGTATGTCCGATTTGCTCCTTCAGGCTATGCAGATATGAAGCTTTTAAGGTTTCTGAAGTCACAGTAAAGAGTTGGAGGTCTGCTGTCCCTGAGGAAGCATCATGATGTCATCTGATTTGTCTGAAACCACTGACCCCAATTTGCAGTGCTGGGTTTAAAGGAAAAACAAAACAAAACAAAACAACAAACCAACAACAAAAGAGATTTGCTCTTGGACTGTGAAATCAGAGGTGGTTAAAAAATGTCTCATTTGCCACTACAGGTACAACCTTTTATCCAGACCACAGAACTGCCATTCAACTGCTGAGATTCCAGCCACTCAGCTCTTCTGCTGGAGCAAACTTCCTAAGCACAGAAAGCTTCTCTTAGCCAAACCAGTACCCACTGCCATTCATCTGCTGAGATTCCAGCCACTCAGCTCTTCTGCTGGAGCAAACTTCCTAAGCACAGAAAGCTTCTCTTAGCCAAACCAGTACCCACTGCCATTCATCTGCTGAGATTTCAGCCACTCAGCTCTTCTGCTGGAGCAAACTTCCTAAGCACAGAAAGCTTCTCTTAGCCAAACCAGTACCCACTACCATTCATCTGCTGAGATTTCAGCCACTCAGCTCTTCTGCTGGAGCAGACTTCCTAAGCACAGAAAGCTTCTCTTAGCCAAACCATTACCCACTGCAGGTGGTACCACGTATGTGTCTTTGAAATCAAGAAATAACAAACCCATTTATGACTGGTCAGGAGAGAAAGCGGTCATGGTAGGCATTCTAGAAGGCATTTGGATATTGTTTCTTGCAGATGAAGAGCAAAGAAAACCAGCACCTCAGATGCTTATTCCCAGCTGGCAAACCTTCTCTCCTGGGAGCTGTCTCTCCACACACACCACACAGACGCCACAGATGCAAGCAGGGTCAGCCACGTGCGCTGAGAGTCCTGTTGCCAAGGAGGGCTGTGTCCCACTCACCTGTTTGGCTAAGCTGAGATGTGCTTCTGCTCCTTCGAGACACTATGGCCACCACCTTGGCACTCAGGCTGGAGCGCCTTTTCTTCCCACCTGTTCCCAGCATGCCGACAGCCGTGTCCGACTGGCTCCCGTCATTCTGCTCCAGCTTATACAGCTCTCCGCTCACACTTGTGCTCTTTGTCAGTCTCCCTGAAGTCCCCAGCCGTCTGCCTTGCATTTTAGGAGTAAATGTACTACAGTTACAAAGTAAAAACAAACAGGTTAATTTGGCTGCCAGACAGTGCTTCCCAAACACCTTTCTTATTTTTCTTGTTTTGTTTTCCTTGGAGTTTGTTTTAATTAAGTAAAAATCATTTCCAGTCTTGATACATTTGCATTTAGTCAGGTCACAGATGAAGGTTAATTGGATGCTTCTCAGAGTATGTATTTGGTAGTTGTCCTTCATCTCTTGGAGGGAAAGAGGTACAATGGCATAATGGGCATGGTCCTAGGTGTTTCAGAGCGACAGAAAGAGAGACAGGCAACGTTCAAAGGCCACATGGAGCCTCCCTGTCTACATCCCCAGAACACAGAAAAAGAACAATTTAATGACAGAAAACGAGCATGGGCCAAGGAGTACAGAATCAGAGAATGCACTGAGTTGGAAGGGACCTCTAAAGGTCACCTAGTTCAACCTTGCTGCAGTAAGCAAGGACATCCCCAACTAGATAGGTTGCTCAGAGCCCCATCAAGCCTGACCTTGAATGTCTCCAGGGATGGGGTCTCCATCACCTCACTGGGCAACCTGTTCCTGTGTTCCACCACCCTCATAATAAAGAGTTTCTTCCTACTGTCCACTCTAAAGCTACCCTGCTGTAGTTTCAAAGCATTGCCCCTTGCCCTGTTGACAGGTCAGCAGACACAGCTTACTGGCACTGCCCACCCAAGCTTCAAGACCTAACAGATATGAAGATATCTTCTCTATTTTCACAGACCACAGAACAAGACGATAGAATATGCAGTTGGTTTTCCTTTGTCTTCAATCTCTCAACACTTCAAAGGGAAACACAACAATCACAGGGTGAAGGCAAAGTAATTTTGAAGGAGAACTTTCATTGACTGACAGCAGGATGAATCACTCTGATTTTCTTGAGCTGTATCATTGCATCTGAATGTTTCTACACAACTCCTTTTTCTGCTGCTGCACATAAAGGCTGGGGAAAGCATTCAGAAACATGCTCTAGAGAACAAGCTCAGATACAGACATTTACACACAGTTCTAGCACTACTGTGGCCAAGCAGAGCTCTAAAGGCAACGTGATGTTAGCTATAACTCTGCAGAGACCTAACAATGTCAGCTGCAGCTTGGCTCCCTTCAGATGTAGATGTTGAATCAGTCTAGAAGGTGAGAAATTCCGTGACTTGGTAGTGCTGATTGCTAGACCTGTTGCTGACATACTCATTTGGGGAACTTTTTTTCTTTCCCCCCCAGTAATTCTGTATTTTGAACTCAAATTTTGACTGTATTTGTTGAGCAAAGGTCCTGCTGTCCCTGCCAGCAAGCTCCCTTCCCAGAAGATCTCATTAATGGTCTGCTCCTGCTCATCCCCCCAAAAACTGAGAGGGTTTTGAGGCACAGCCTTCTTTATGTCATGGCATGTTTCAGATGGATAGGAGATCTTGCCAGGGAGAAATGAAGGGTTCTGTGGAAGAACTGACACATCCCATGGCTTCTACAGGTCTGGGCCCTACCAAAGTCCTACCCAAAGGCAGATCCCAGAGTGTAACATAATGAACACTTCAGCTGTGTTGTACTGACAGTTACCAAGGTCTGACCATAGGCAAGAGCAGGGGGAGATGGAGAAGTCAAGCCCTTGAACAGACAACACTTAACAGCACTTATCAGTTATCCTTATCAGACCCTGGCCAGGTATTTAACTACATTGAGCACTTAGGATCTGCTCCTGCTGAGTTCAGATAAAAAACCAGCCACCAGCTCCACAAAGAAGGTGCTGTGGTGCACTGGAGTGCTCAAGGACATATTGACCACCTGAGGCACATTGAGCTTCAAGTAGAGAATTCAGTGTCTGGCTTTTGAGCCTGCATGGCAAAAATCATAGGACACAAGCACAGAGTCTTTAAGGCTGGCAAAGGCCTCTAGGATCATCAAGTCCAGCTGTCAACCCAACCCCATCGTTAACCGTGGCACAAAGAGCCACAGCTATACAGCTTTTGAGCACCTCCAGGGACAGTGATTCCACCACTCCTCTGGGCAGCCTGTTCATGTAATCCTTAGGCCAGTTCATTATTTATCATTAACTGGAGAAGGCTCAGAAGAAGGAGCATTTAACATTCCAGTCTTCTTACCCCACCTGGCTGAGTACCCTCAGAACACAGCAATTCCCCATTCCATTAGCAGCCCTTTGAGAAACATCTAGCTCACACTGTCACCTGCTTCATCACTCTGAAGGGTTTAATTTAGGAAGCACAAAGAAGTCAAAGACCTGCAGGAATTCCTATATGCTCTTTTCCACTTAACCCTTCTGACAACAACCACCCAAATGCTCTGCTTTCCTTCACTGGGCTGGCTGGGGTTGCTGACAGCCTAACTGAAATGCAGATGGAGTGGCCCAAATGAGTAAATTATTGAGGTATGTTGTTGATTCAAGCCTGTTTATCAGAATACAGTAAATGCAGTTTTCAGAGACAGGACTCATGGATTCATAGAATACCAGGTTGGAAGGGACCTCAAGGATCATCTAGCCCAAGTTTAATGACTGAGAGTACCATATTTAACAGTCTACTCTCTTTACTTCTGAATTAAAGAAGTCATTGCTTTGTGGTTTGAAATGATGCTGCCACCTTCAGCAACTCTTCCAATGAGCAGCTCAGCAAAATCCTGCTGTTATTTCCAATTACTGACACAACACCATCCATGTGTGCAGAAAGAACAGTGACAAACAACTTCTCTGTGCCTTGGGTTTACTGCACAGATGCTAAGTGTGGGAACAAAGTCACTTAATTTTAACTTTTCTACATATAGTTTTTAAATTTAATTAAGCCCCCTTGGCCCCACCAGTGCAGAGCTGCCCTCAGCCTAGGCTCCCCAAAACATCCTCCAGCACTGAGCTTTTGCATCACCTGGGAGGACACCACCCCCCTTGCCAAGGGAAAGCCAAAGGGTTTCCTGCCAATTGTTGTGCAGTTCAGATGGATCCTACCTAAGGTGGCACCTGGCAAAAAGCAGACTATTTACATGTCACCAGAGCAAAAAAGCAACACTTGCAGTGTGGCAAGCTGCAGCTACCTGCAAGTTCTGTCTGTGGGCACAAAAAATGAACTGTTAAAGAGAGGGGAAAAAATCAATTATTCAAATAGTTTGAGCTAAAGCTGCCACAAAAGTTAATCTTGAGGCAAATCCTATGACATAAACACATCACAAGGACACTCTGGATTATACTTGCTGATAGGCAAATATATAGAGCTGAAACAAGTCAATTCCAGGTATTAAACCACTGCATAGCATTCTACAAACAGGTACCTCATACAAATATTTGAGATGTATAGAATCAGACTGCGCAAATTGTAGAGAGGGATATTTGGTATAGAGATAATATGGATATATGTGTAGAGAGGTAATACAGACTTCTATGTGGTATAGAGATAATAGATCTATTTGGTACAGAGATTATATAAAGAGATGTTTGGTATAGAGATTCTATATAGAACTATTTGGAATAAAGATAATATCTATAGACCTATTTGGTATCTAGATTATATATAGATCTAACTAAAATGGAAATAATATAGAGATCTATTTGGTATAGAGATTATACAGAGATCTATTTGGTACAGAGATAATATATAGGCATAGTTGGTATCTAGATAATATATAGACAGCTTTAGTATCTAGATACACATTCAGGATTTTTCAGTAACTATCTAAAATGTGTGCCAATAGTACATATCACCTGGGAAAAAAAAAAAGCTAGCAAGACACAGGAAGCTGGAGCTGACCTTGCCCATCAACTCACCTCCCTAGGATGCAGGAGCTTCTCCTTTCAGGGCTACAATCTGCAGAGCTTAGTCATGCCTAAAGGAAAGACTCTCTTCCATTCTCTTGCACTCACTGATGATTTCTCAAGAAATGCTGTAGGTGTTCATTTTGATGCTTGCACCTTTCTACTCCAGCCCTTTTTCCCATAGTGCAAGCCATGAATAAAGAAAGAATCCCCTTCTATTCCTTGAATCCCATTTGTCTCTTGCTGTAGAGATGCTGTTTGACTACAAGTTATTTCCACACAGTTGCAGTAACTTGAATCTGTCAACAGAATCCCTGCCCTACCCCAGCACAGCTGGCAAGCTTCCTCTCCTGCCCTTCCCCAGAACAGCTGGCAAACTTCCTCTCCTGCCCTTCCCCAGCACAGCTGGCAAGCTTCCCTTCTCTTCTGCTGAATGCAGACTCACCTAGGAAGTCCTAGCCCCTGTGGCACCCTTTTGCAAAGAGGCAGCTCATGAATTCTAACAACCTGCTAAAGGTATGCTGGCTGTGGGCTGAGGGGAAGAAGAGCAGCTCCCTCCTGACGAGGACCACTGCATTTCTAAAGCTAAGCCAAATCCACAGGATCCATAATTAATAAACCCAAACTCTCAGTCACCTTTCCCACACTACTCTGTCAGTCTCAGCCCCACTTTCCTGTGCTACAGAATATTTGCTGTAAGATTAATTACTGTACAGCTTTGGGTATTCCATAAATTAATCCCATCATGGTGCTTTACAAACCAAACCCTATACTAAAATTCTCTCCAGTTAGTCAGGAAAGTTTTTTAGACCATTAAAAAAAAAAAAAGGTGAGTTGATTCAATGAAATAATAATTTGGTACCGTCTGTACCCAGTGGAACTACATATTGACCTACCATGCAGATTGATCATGGAATAAATCCATGGAATAGCTGCTGGGGTTAGAAACAAACCTTGCTTCTCCTCTGAAGTCACTGCTTTAGAGTCATAGAATCAACCAGGTTGGAAGAGACCTCCAACATTCTCCAGCCCAACCTATCACCCAGCCCTATCCAATCACCTAGACGATGGCACTAAGTGCCTCATCCAGTCTTCTCTTGAACATCTCCAGGGTCGGTGACTCCACCACCTCCCTGGGCAGCACATTCCAACGGGCAATCTCTCTCTCTGTGAAGAACTTCCTCCTAACCCCCAGCCTACACCTCCCCTGGCGCAGCTTGAGACTGTGTCCTCTCCTTCTGCTGCTGCTTGCCTGGGAGAAGAGCCCAACCCCCACCTGGCTACAACCTCCCTTCAGGTAGTTGTAGATAGCAATGAGGTCTCCCCTGAGCCTCCTCTTCTCCTGGCTAAACACCCCCAGCACCCTCAGCTTCTCCTCACAGAGCTGTGCTCCAGACCCCTCCCCAGCCTTGTTGCCCTTCTCTGGACACGTTCCAGTACTTCAACATCTCTCTTGAACTGAGGAGCCCAGAACTGGACACAGGACTCAAGGTGTGGCCTGGCCAGAGCTGAGTACAGGGGAAGAAGTCTTGTGGGTGTATGAAGGTAGCTGAAATTCCACAACTTTCATAGATCTGCTTTGGTTGGAAGAGACCTTGAAGCTCATCCACTGCCACAGGCAACCTGTTCTAGGCCTGGACAAGCCATTTGGGAAAGAAATCATTCCTCATGTCCAAACTAAACCTCCCCTGGCACAACTTAAACCCATCTCCTCTTGTCCTATCACCTGTTCCTTGGGAGAAGAGACTGACCCCCACCTTGATCCAGCCCCCTTCCAGGGAGTTGTAGAGAGTGAGAAGGTCTCCCCTCAGCCTCCTTCTCTCCAGACTAAAGACCCCCAGTTCCATCAGCTGCTCCCCACAGGACCTGTGTTCCACCTTCCTTTGGACGTGCTTCAGCACCTTAATGTCCTTCTGGTAGCAAAACTGAACCCTGTACTCAAGGTGGTTTGCCCAAGGACAGGTCACAGGTAAAGGAAAAGGAGGTGGAGCTCCAGCAGCACCTCTGCTGTGAGTGCTCCAGGACAGACACTTGGGTCGGTTCTGTCTGGTCTTGATATCATTCCTATAGTGCAAGAAGTGCTACCCAGAGACACAGACACTGCTGCTGGGATGGCACAGTGCCAGCCCCACCTGAGGGCTGGGGGTCAAGTGGAGGGGGCCAAGCTCTGCTGGGTGCTGCACAGCAATAAGCCAAGGAGCAGTGGAGACAAAGTGGAACAGAGAAGGTTTCAGCTGAACAGGAGGAGAAACTTCTTCGGTGTAAGGGTGAAGGAGCCCTGGAGCAGGCTGCCCAGAGAGGTTGTGGAGTCTCCTCCGGAGCCTTTCCAAACCATGCTCTCACAGGAGAGGCCACAGGGTTCCTTGTGCCATGGACTGTTCCTGTTTAGCTGTAGGGGAGCTCAACCCTGCCAGCTAAACCTCTCCCCACACACAGATGGGCAGGAAAACAACCCCAAAAAAACTCCTCCAGGTTGAGACAAAGAGTTTGCTGAGGTGATAGCTATGCAGTTACCTTAGCAGAAACTGTGTGGGGTTTTGTTTGTTGAACTTAATATTGGCTTATCAGAATCATGTTTGGGTTTGTCAATAACTTATCTGCTAGCCCAGAGGAGCAGAACACCCTGCAAGCAGCCAGCTTAAGCATCAAGCAAGCACTACAAGTCAGCAATTCCTAGCTGAATGACATTTTAACCTCCATTCTTTCTCCATGACATTGGGTTCACACTCTGCCCCTCTTCCATCCCACCCACTTCATTTTTCCCCTTTTTCCCCTCAGACCCAGAGCACCTGGGCTCTATTGGAGTCTCCTCCCACCCCAGGTGTGACCACTTTGCCCTCCCCACCCACTCCCCTTTTTAATCACCCCAGGAGAGGCAGAAGCCCCAAGCTGAGCCCATCTGGGCTGAGGATTCTTCTCTCCTCTCTGGTGAGTGCCCCTGGTACACATTGGGTGTTGGTGATGGATGATCAAAGGCTGGGGGGCCTGGTGGTTTCCCCCCCCAGCTAGGTAGGGCTACAATTGATAACTGCTCCAATATCAGCCTTGGCTGGGGCTGAGCCTCCTGACTGGGGCTGAGCTCCTCTGTGTGGTGTCTTGGCTGGTTGAGGGTCTTGCTCCCAGCTCTGGGATGGGGGCAAAAGTGGTGGTGGTGGAGCAGGAGCTGTTTAGGCAGGGGGGAGGAGGGTGTGGAGGGAGCAGGAGCTGCTTGGAGAGGAAGCAGGGAGGTGGAAGGGGGAAGTAGGGAGGTTGAGCTTGATGATCTTTAGAGGCTGCTTCCAACTCTGGTGATTCTATGATCTAGTTCTAACCCCCTTGCCACAGGCAGGGACACCTTCCACTGGACCAAGTCAGCATCTTTAAAGGCATTTTTTTTCACTGCTCATAGAAGTCCAAACACAATACAGTAGCTATGATGAGCTGATGGATTTTGGATTTGAAGCTACCCCATTTTGCAAATATTCTGTATGTTGACACAAGAAATGAAATGCTTCCATGAAATTCAAGAGTGAATAGAAATGATTGGCACAAGAACCATTTAAAATCCCCCTGAATTTGTGGCAAGGGTTTGACTATTTCAATTCTGTTGCTCAGCAGAAGTTAGTCTTGGTCTGAAGGGTAGGGAGTGGAAACACTGAATTAAATTCGTAACTCAAAGACATTTGTCTTACCAATATATTAAGTTAGGTCACTCTAGAAAGAGAATTCCATAATCCATGCCTAATTTTGCAGCCTGACTCAGTAAATTTTGATTCAGAATAGAGGGTAGGAAGGCTGCTGTAGGAGAGTCGGGCTGGATATCTGCAGAGGCCCTTTCCAACCCCTACCACTCCCTGCTTCTGTGACAGGCACCTGCTAATAGCCAGCTTTGCTTCCAAACACACTGAAGTACATGGAAATAAATAATCTGCTGTCTACTGAGTAATTTTTTTCCCCAGAAATAGGTGAATTTAAAGGTGATTATTTCAGCAACTACCCTCAAAATTCTCTGACTCTTCTATTTAAACAGATTTCCTTCACAAGCATTCATAGTGCCTCAAAAACCAAGTCTGGCTTCTGAGTTAGAAGAATGGGAACTGCCTTAGCAAATGGACAACTTGTTGGAGCACCATGTCCAACCTGCAAACCCTCATCAAGGTAAGGGCTGAGCAAGGTTTCATTACAGCAGTCCCCTCCAGGAGCCTAGCTGGTTCATCCCTTCTCTTAGAAGATCAGGGCACTGTCATGTTGGAACACAGCATCAGGGAGTGGAAGAAGGAAATCTGAAAAGCTAAATGGAATAATGGAAGGAGAGACTAAGAAAGAAAATACAGAAAACATCTTTAAAAAGATAAACTGAGATGAAGAGAAGCAAATCAGAGCTACTCTGAAGTCTGAGCCATGGCTGGAACTCTTCTCCTGTACCTCTCCACTCCTACAGTCCCCTTAGCTGCCTGTTGCACTGTTAGAGTATCGTGCTGATACCAAAACATCATGAATTTTATTTCGTTGTCATCAGCTGCAACGATGACATGAAAATCCAACAAGAATGATTTCTCAGTCATTAAGGAAAGCTGCTGGGAAGGTGGCAGATTCCTTGCACAAGGCAGCATAACTAGATAATGAAAAATGCACAAGCAGTGGTCCATGGAACATTTTTCATGTACAGCTGTTCTGAAGGGATTAGAGGTCTCCATCTCCCTCCCTCTTGGACAGAAACACAAAGCACTGTAGAATGAAGCTTTGAAAAATAAATAAATCACTATCTTTACATAATGAATAATTAGAACAATAATTACTCTGGTTTCACCTTGGGCTTTGGCATAAATGACCTCAGAACTCAAAGTTTCCATCTGTACTGTAGTGCTTGGGGGTAAAAAGGGGATATTATACATTCTAAGCAGCTTAGCTGATCTTTGTTTAGATATCTGTCTCCATGATACTAATTTGGAGGCTATTGCCCTCTATTTCCTCCCTAAAAAGCAGGAGGTTTGACTTTGGTTACACAGCACTGCACCAGCTGTAATTTTCATTAACTCTCTGCCAGCCAAAACCAGGACAAGCAGTTAAGGAAAGAGTTTTAGTGTTCAGATTTGAACTGCCATGATTTGGATTCTCAGGAACAAAGCAGGAGTGGCAGTTTGCTTCAGGCATGGTGGAGCTTACACTCCACAGCTCAGACACCAAATGCTAGCCAGGTAAAATGCTACTGGCTTGCCTGCCAGAATCATAGACTGCCTCAGGCTGGAAGGGACCTCAGAGATCATCCACTCCAACCTCCCCACCTGTTACATGCTGTGGTGGTTTGAAACTGTCTCTTTAATTTTTCTTCGCAAAGTTCAAGCAGAGAAAGTGAAAGAGTGTAAATAAGTCACTATTGGGTGTAAGAAATCAAAATAATGATTGTTCTAAACACTTCCATTGGATAGACAGAAATGTTTAAGAACCACTACTCAAAACGAAGTGGGGCAGTCTGCAGTAGGGCAACTTGCTGGGCTGTCTGGCTGCTGTTCTCTTCTGGCTGAAGATAATACACACTGATCTTGGAGAGCTAAGTTAACAACTTTCTGCTTTAGCTAACTCTGCTTTCTGCCAGGGGGGCCTGGGGGGAAGCCCCTGGGAGAGAGGCCCCTTGGGAAAGGTCCCCTTTGGGGGGAAGCAAAGGGAGCTTGGTTGTGCTTTTCTGTTGATTGTATATATTTGTAAATGTTGTGAATTGTGTCTATTTGTACAGATTCATTGCATTTCATCATAGGTTGTAGATCTGCTTGTAAATACAGCTCTCATTTGCTTTCCAGACTGAGCTAGCCTGGTTATTGTCGGGGGGCGGGGGGGGAGAGGGAATTTCAGGTCACACTGACACACATGCACCATGGGGACACCTCTTTGCACCATGGGGACACCTCTTAACTAGACTCAGCGGCCACAGCCTCCCCAGACAGCCTGTGCCAGAGTCTCACCACCCTGCCACTGAAGAACTTCTTCCTCAGCTCCATTCTAACCCTGCTCTGCCTCAGCTTCAAACCATTGCCCCTTGGCCTGTCTCAGACACCCTCAGGAAAAGTCTCTCTGCAGCCTTCCTGCAGGATCCCTTTGGGCAGCTCTAAGGTCCATCTGGAGCCTTCTCTGCACACCCCCCTCTCAGGGAAGAGGTTTTTCTCACGTTGAGGTGGAACTTGCTGTGTTCCAGGTCACATAGTTCAGCTGATGAACTCACATGGTATGTAAGCACAGCACTGCCTTGGCAGTCATCTGCATTAAACTGTGAAAAGTTTCCTTCTGCTTCATTGAGGATGTGAGAAGGTTCCTGAGTCACACACAGCAGTGTCTGCAGCACACAGAGGCATGAAGCACTGCTTGGCTGTGCTGGGAAGGCACACAGCCCCCGGCTGCTGGAAGCAACTCTCCCTTTGGAAGGGGAAGGACTGGTGTGCTGACTTCAGTCACGGAACACACACCAGCTCCAAACACTGTGGCAAGCCAGACTCACAAGGGGGATTTTGATTCAAGTCTAAGGGCCCAGACATTTTGTTCCCAAACCAAACATTCCTGAAAGCTGCCTGCAGTTCCCCTAGGGAGCATGGCAGTCACTCAGGCTGAGCAGGATGGTAACAAGTGAGAGGTTTGGATATATCTCCCATGCAGGCATAGCTTTTGTTGTGATGCTCACTAGAAAATCCTGAACAAATTGGAACTGAAGCAGCTGTTTTAGATATTTCTGCTTAGAATGTGCATCAATGGTTTCCTCTGGCAGCCTGTGGGAAGTGTCCATCAACAAAAGCTCCAGGCAGAGGATTAATAATGGCATTTGCATAGAATCACAGAATTGTTTTGGTTGATAGAGCCCTCTGAGATCATCCAGTCCAGCTGCCAACCCAATATCACCATGGCCATCAAACCCTGTCCCCAGGTACCATGGCCACAGGTTTCTTGAACAGCTCCAGGTGGTGACTCCACCAGCTCCCTGGACAGTCTGTTCCAATCCCTCACCACTCTTGCAGGGTAGGAATTTTTCCTCATCTCCAACCTAACCCTCCCCTGGCACAGTTTGGGGCTAGTTCCTCTCATTCTATCCCCTGATACTAGGGAGAAGAGACCAACCCCAACATCACTGCAACCTTGTAGCAAAGAAATCTTTCCTAATATCCAATCTAAAAATCTTTCAATCCATGTTACTCCACAGCTTTGTGTCAGATAATTAAATGACAAAGATACCACAGGAATTAAATGGATCTTCCATGTTAACAAAGTTTTGCCACAGAAAGGAAAGGGAAGATTCACTTTCATTCTCGCTGTGCTACTAAACTTCTTAGAACCATAGAATAGTTTTGGTTGGAAAAGACCTCTAAGATCATCCAGTCCCACCATCAAGCCAGCACCACCGTGGCCACAAAACCATTTCCCCAAGTGCCCAGTACACATTTCTTGAACACCTCCAGGGATGGTGATTCCACCACCTCCCTGGGCAGCCTGTGCCAATCCCTGACCACTCTTGCAGGAAGGAAATTTTTCCTCATCTCCAGCCTAACCCTCCCCTAGCACAATCTCAGTCCATTTCCTCTCTTTCTATCAGCTGATACTAGGGGGAAGAGCTGGACCCTAACTCACTCCAACAAGCAGCTACTCAACAGGATCCAGTTTCATAATTCTGCAAAACATGACATGAGGGAGTTCTGACTCAGCAAATATCTGGAGGGATACTCAGCTACTCAAATGAGGGGCACAGCACTTCTGTGCCCTTCTGTGCTCTTCTGGACCAGCTGGTTGCAGGCTGCCAGCTCAGCCAGTGCATCATTTTGTGAATGCTGTACATCACTAGCATCAGAGACTGAGTCATGGTTGAATTAGAAAAACAACAGAGTAGTCTGAGTTACTCAGAGAGAGTAAACATTGCCCCAGGAAATGCTATACACTTACAGTTAACACACACTGGAACATAGCTAACAGTGACAGCTAACACACACTAGGCACAGCTAACAGTGACACAGCTAACACACACTGGCACACAGCTAAGAGTGACACAGCTAACAAACTAGCACACAGATAACAGTCACACAGCTAACACACACTGGCACAGAGCTAACACACACTGGCACACACCTAACAGTGACACAGCTAACACAAACTAGAACACAGCTAATAGTGACACACATAAAACAATGGCACACAGCTAACACACTGGCACACAGCTAACAGTGACACAGCTAACACACTGGCACACAGCTAACAGTGACACAGCTAACACACACTGGCACATAGCTAACAGTGACACAGCTAACACTCAGTGGCACACAGCTAACAGTGACATAGCTAACACACTGGCACACAGCTAACAGACACAGCTAACACACATTGGCACACAGCTAACAGTCACACAGCTAAAACCAATGGCACATAGCTAACACACTGGCACACAGCTAACAGTGACACAGGTAACACACACTGGAACACAGCTAACAGTGACACAGCTAACACACTGGCACACAGCTAACAGTGACACAGGTAACACACACTGGAACACAGCTAACAGTGACACAGCTAACACACTGGCACATAGCTAACAGCGACACAGCTAACACACACTGGCACACAGCTAACACACACTGGCACACAGCTAACAGTGACAGCTAACACACTAGAACACAGCTAACACACTGACACAGAGCTAACAGTGACACAGCTAACACACACTGGTACACAGCTAACAGTGACACAGCTAACACACTGACACAGAGCTAACAGTGACACAGCTAACACACTGGTACACAGCTAACAGTGACACAGCTAACACACTGACACAGAGCTAACAGTGACACAGCTAACACACACTGGTACACAGCTAAAAGTGACACAGCTAACACACTGGCACATAGCTAACAGTGACACAGCTAACACACACTGTCATACAGCTAACAGTGACAAAGCTAACACACTGGCACGTAGCTAACAGTGGCAGAGCTAACACAGTTGCACGTAGCTAACACACACTGGCACACAGCTAACAGTGACACAGCTAACACACACTGGCACACAGCTAACACACACTGGCACACAGCTAACAGTGACAGAGCTAACACACTGGCACATAGCTAACAGTGACACAGCTAACACAATGGCACATAGCTAACAGTGACACAGCTAACACACAATGGCACACAGTTAACAGAGACACAGCTAACACACTGGAACGCAGATAACACATTGGCACATAGCTAACAGTAACACAGCTAAATGGCACACAGCTAACAGTGACACAGCTAAAACACTGGCACACAGATAACACACTGGCACATAGCTAACACACTGGCACACAGTTAACACACAGTGGCACATAGCTAACAGTGACACAGCTAACACACACTGTCATACAGCTATCAGTGACAAAGCTAACACACTGGCACACAGCTAACAGTGACACAGCTAAAACACTGGCACACAGATAACACACTGGCACATAGCTAACACACTGGCACACAGTTAACACACAGTGGCACATAGCTAACAGTGACACAGCTAACAAACACTGTCATACAGCTATCAGTGACAGAGCTAACAGACACTGGCACACAGCTAACAGTGACACAGGTAACACACACTGGAACACAGATAACACACACTGGCATACAGCTAACAGTGACAGCGCTAACACACACTGGCACATAGCTAACGGTGACACAGCTAACACACTGGCACACAGCTAACAGTGACACAGCTAACACACTGGCACACAGTTAACACACACTAGGCACAGCTAACAGTGACACAGCTAACACACTGGCACACGGCTAACAGTGACACAGTTAAAACACCATGGCACATAGCTAACAGTGACACAGCTAACACACTGGCACACAGCTAACAGTGACACAGCTAACACACTGGCACACAGCTAACAGAGACACAGTTAAGACACACTGGCACACAGCTAACACACTGGCACACAGGTAACACAAACTGGCACACAGCTATCAGTGACACAGCTAACACACTGGCACACAACTAACAGTGACACAGATAACACACTGGCACACAGCTAACACACACTGGCACAGAGCTAACAGTGACACAGCTAACACACACTGGCACATAGCTAACACACAGGCACACAGTTAACACCCACTGGCACATAGTTAACAGTGACACAGGTAACACACTCTGGCACACAGCTAACTGACACACCTAACACACACTGGCACACAGCTAACAGTGACACAGCTAACACACAATGGCACACGGCTAACACACACTGGCACACAGCTAACAGTGACACAGCTAACACACACTGGAACACAGATAACACACACTGGCACATAGCTAACAGTGACACAGCTAACTGGCACACAGCTAACAGTGACACAGCTAAGACACTGGCACACAGCTAATACACTGTCACATAGCTATCACACTGGCACACAGTTAACACACACTGGCACATAGCTAAGAGTGACACAGCTAACACACACTGTCATACAGCTAACAGTGACAAAGCTAACACACTGGCACACAGCTACCAGTGACACAGCTAACACACACTGGCACACAGCTAACACACACTGGCACACAGTTAACAGTGACACAGCTAACACACACTGGAACACACATAACACACTGGCACATAGCTAACAGTGACACAGGTAACACACACTGGTACACAGCTAACAGTGACACAGCTAACAGACACAGTCATAGAGCTAACAGTGACACAGCTAAGACACTGGCACACAGCTAACACACACTAGCATACAGCTAACAGTGACAAAGCTAACACACTGGCACACAGTTAACAGTGACACAGCTAACACACACTGGAACACACATAACACACTGGCACATAGCTAACAGTAACACAGGTAACACAGACTGGTACACAGCTAACAGACACAGTCATAGAGCTACCAGTGACACAGCTAAGACACTGGCACACAGCTAACACACTGGCACAGAGCTAACACACTGGCACACAGTTAACACCCACTGGCACATAGCTAACAGTGACACATGTTACACACACTGTCATACAGCTAACAGTGACAAAGCTAACACACTGGCACACAGCTAACAGTGACACAGCTAACACACACTGCCACACGGCTAACATTGACACAGTTAAAACACAATGGCACATAGCTAACAGTGACACAGCTAACACACACTGGCACACAGCTAACAGAGACACAGTTAACACACTGGCACACAGCTAACAGAGACACAGTTAACACACACTGGCACACAGCTAACACACTGGCACACAGCTAACAGTGACACAGCTAACACACACTGGCACACAGCTAACACACACTGGCACACAGCTAACAGAGACACAGTTAACACACACTGGCACACAGCTAACACACACTGGCACACAGCTAACACTGACACAGTTAACACACACTGGCACACAGCTAACAGTAACACAGATAACACACTGGCACACAACTAACAGTGACGCAGTTAACACACACTGGCACATAGCTAACAGTGACACAGCTAACACACACTGGCACACAGGTAACAGTGGCAGAGCTAACACAGTTGCACGTAGCTAACACACACTGGCACACAGCTAACTGACACAGCTAACACACACTATCATACAGTTAAGAGTGACAAAGCTAACACACTGGCACACAGCTAACAGAGACACAGCAAACACGCTGGCACACAGCTAACAGTGGCAGAGCTAACACAGTTGCACATAGCTAACACACACTAGTACACAGCTAACACACACTGGCACATAGCTAACAGTGGCACAGGTAACACACACTGGCACGTACCTAACACACTGGCACACAGCTAACACATACTGGTACATAGCTAACAGTGACACAGCTAACACACACTGGCACACAGCTAACACACACTGGAACACAGCTAACACACTGGCACACAGCTAACACATACTGGTACATAGCTAACAGTGACACAGCTAACACACTGGCACATAGCTAACAGTGACACAGCTAACACACACTGGCATACAGCTAACAGTGACACAGCTAACACACCGGCACACAGCTAACAGTGACAGAGTTAACATACACTGGTATATAGGTAACACACACTGGCACACAGCTAATACACATGGCACACAGTTAACAGTGACACAGCTAACAAACACTGGCACACAGCTGACAGTGACACAGCTAACACACACTGGCACACAGCTAACACACACTGGCACACAGCTAACAGTGACAGAGTTAATACACACTGGCACACAGCTAACAGTGACACAGCTAACACACACTGGCACATAGCTAACAGAGACACAGCTAACACACTGGCACACAGCTACAACACACTGGCACACAGCTATCATTGACACAGCTAACACACTGGCACACAGCTAACTCACACTGGCACAGAGCTAACACACAGGCACACAGTTAACACCCACTGGCACATAGCTAACAGTGACACAGCTAACACACTCTGGCACACAGCTAACTGACACAGCTAACACACTGGCACACAGCTAACAGTGACACAGCTAACACACAATGGCACACAGCTAACACACACTGGCACACAGTTAACAGAGACACAGCTAACACACACTGGAACACAGATAACACACACTGGCACATAGCTAACAGTGACACAGCTAACTGGCACACAGCTAACAGTGACACAGCTAAGACACTGGCACATAGCTAACACACTGGCACACAGCTAACACACACTGGCACATAGCTAACAGTGACACAGCTAACACACACTTTAATACAGCTAACAGTGACAAAGCTAACACACTGGCACACAGCTAACAGTGACACAGCAAACACACACTGGCACACTGCTAACACACACTGGCACACAGTTAACAGTGACACAGCTAACACACACTGGCACACAGCTAACAGAGACAGAGTTAACACACACTGACACACAGCTAACACACTGGCACACAGCTAACACACTGGCACACAGCTAACACACTGGCACACAGCTAACAGTGACACAGATAACACACTGGCACACAACTAACAGAGACACAGATAACACACACTGGCACACAGCTAACAGAGACACAGCTAACAGACACTGGCACACAGCTAACAGTGGTAGAGCTAACAAAGTTGCACGTAGCTAACACACTGGCACACAGCTAACTGACACAGCTAACACACATTCTCATACAGCTAACAGTGACAAAGCTAACACACTGGCACACAGCTAACAGAGACACAGCAAACACGCTGGGACACAGCTAACAGTGGCAGAGCTAACACAGTTGCACATAGCTAACACACACTAGCACACAGCTAACACACACTGGCACATCGCTAACAGTGGCACAGCTAACACACACTGGCACACAGCTAACAAACACTGGCACATAGCTAACAGTGACACAGCTAACACACACTGGCACACAGCTAACAAACACTGGCACATAGCTAACAGTGGCACAGCTAACACACACTGGCACACAGCTAACAAACACTGGCACATAGCTAACAGTGACACAGCTAACACACACTGGCACGTACCTAACACACTGGCACACAGCTAACACATACTGGTACATAGCTAACAGTGACACAGCTAACACACACTGGCACACAGCTAACACACACTAGAACACAGCTAACACACTGGCACACAGCTAACAGTGACACAGCTAACACACACTGGTACACAGCTAACACACACTGGCATACAGCTAACAGTGACACAGCTAACACACTGGCACATAGCTAACAGTGACACAGCTAACACACTGGCACACAGCTAACAGTGACAGAGTTAACATACACTGGTATATAGGTAACACACACACTGGCACACAGCTAATACATGGCACACAGTTAACAGTGACACAGCTAACACACACTGGAACACAGTAACACAGTGGCACACAGCTAACAGTGACACAGCTAACACACAATGGCACACAGCTAACACACACTGGCACACAGCTAACAGTGACACAGCTAACACACACTGGAACACAGTAACACACACTGGCACATAGCTAACAGTGACACAGCTAACACACACTGGCACACAGCTAACACACACTGGCACACAGCTAACAGTGACACAGCTAACACACACTGGCACACAGCTAACACACTGGCACACAGCTAACAATGACACAGCTAACACACTCTGGAACACAGATAACACACACTGGCACATAGCTAACAGTGACACAGCTAACTGGCACACAGCTAACAGTGACACAGCTAAGACACTGGCACATAGCTAACACAGGCACACAGCTAACACACACTGGCACATAGCTAACAGTGACACAGCTAACACACACTTTAATACAGCTAACAGAGACAAAGCTAACACACACTGGCACACTGCTAACACACACTGGCACACAGTTAACAGTGACACAGCTAACACACACTGGAACACAGATAACACACTGGCACATAGCTATCAGTGACACAGCTAACAGACACTGGCACACAGCTAACAGTGACACAGCTAACACACACTGTCATAGAGCTAACAGTGACACAGCTAAGACACTGGCACACAGCTAACACACACTGGCATACAGCTAACAGTGACAAAGCTAACACACTGGCACACAGTTAACAGTGACACAGCTAACACACACTGGAACACACATAACACACTGGCACATAGCTAACAGTAACACAGGTAACACAGACTGGTACACAGCTAACAGACACAGTCATAGAGCTAACAGTGACACAGCTAAGACACTGGCACAAAGCTAACACACTGGCACAGAGCTAACACACTGGCACACAGTTAACACCCACTGGCACATAGCTAACAGTGACACAGCTAACACACACTTTAATACAGCTAACAGAGACAAAGCTAACACACACTGGCACACTGCTAACACACGCTGGCACACAGTTAACAGTGACACAGCTAACACACTGGAACACAGATAACACACTGGCACATAGCTATCAGTGACACAGCTAACAGACACTGGCACACAGCTAACAGTGACACAGCTAACACACTGGCACACAGCTACCACACACTAGGCACAGCTAACAGTGACACAGATAACACACACTGGCACACAGCTAACAGAGACACAGTTAAAACACAATGGCACATAGCTAACAGTGACACAGCTAACACACACTGGCACACAGCTAACAGAGACAGAGTTAACACACACTGGCACACAGCTAACAGACACTGGCACACAGCTAACAGTGACACAGATAACACACTGGCACACAACTAACAGAGACACAGCTAACACACACTGGCACACAGCTAACAGTGACACAGCTAACAGACACTGGCACACAGCTAACACACTGGCACACAGCTAACACACTGGCACACAGCTAACAGACACTGGCACACAGCTAACAGTGACACAGCTAACACACTGGCACACAGCTAACACACAGGCACATAGTTAAACAGTGACACAGCTAACACACTGGCACACAACTAACAATGACACAGTTAACAAACACTGGCACATAGCTAACAGTGACACAGCTAACACATACTTGCACGTAGCTAACAGTGGCACAAAGCTAACCCATACTGGTACATATCTTCCAGTGACTCAGCTAACACACACTGGAACACAGCTAACACACTGGCACAGAGCTAACAGTGACACAGCTAACACACACTGGCATACAGCTAATAGTGACACAGCTAACACACTGGCACATAGCTAACAGTGACACAGCTAACACACTGGCACACAGCTAACAGTGACAGAGTTAACATACACTGGTATATAGGTAACACACACTGGCACACAGCTAATACTCACTGGCACACAGCTAACAGTGACACAGCTAACACACACTGGCACACAGATAACACACACTGGCACTCAGCTGACAGTGACACAGGTAACACACTGGCACACAGGTAATAGTGACAGAGATAACACACACTGGCATATAGGTAACACACACTGGCACACAGCTAACAGTGACACAGCTAACACACAGTGGCACACAGCTATCACACTGGCACACAGCTAACACACTGGCACACAGCTAACAGTGACACAGCTAACACACTGGCACACAGCTAACAGAGACACAGCTAACATACACTGGCACACAGCTAACACACACTGGCACACATCTAACAGTGACACAGCTAACACTGGCACACAGCTATCAGTGACACAGCTAACACACAGTGGCACAGAGCTAACACACTGGCACACAGCTAACACACTGGCACACACCTAACAGTGACAGCGCTAACACACACTGGCACATAGCTAACACACACTGGCACACATCTAACAGTGACAGAGCTAACACACACTGGCACACAGCTAACACACTGGCACACACCTAACAGTGACAGCGCTAACACACAATGGCACACAGCTAACACACTGGCACACATCTAACAGTGACAGAGCTAACACACACTGGCACACAGCTAACACACTGGCACACACCTAACAGTGACAGAGCTAACACACACTGGCACACAGCTAACACACTGGCACACACCTAACAGTGACAGCGCTAACACACAATGGAACACACATAACACACTGGCACATAGCTAACAGTAACACAGGTAACACAGACTGGTACACAGCTAACAGACACAGTCATAGAGCTAACAGTGACACAGCTAAGACACTGGCACAAAGCTAACACACTGGCACAGAGCTAACACACTGGCACACAGTTAACACCCACTGGCACATAGCTAACAGTGACACAGCTAACACACACTTTAATACAGCTAACAGAGACAAAGCTAACACACACTGGCACACTGCTAACACACGCTGGCACACAGTTAACAGTGACACAGCTAACACACACTGGAACACAGATAACACACTGGCACATAGCTATCAGTGACACAGCTAACAGACACTGGCACACAGCTAACAGTGACACAGCTAACACACACTGTCATAGAGCTAACAGTGACACAGCTAACACACTGGCACACAGCTACCACACACTAGGCACAGCTAACAGTGACACAGATAACACACACTGGCACACAGCTAACAGAGACACAGTTAAAACACAATGGCACATAGCTAACAGTGACACAGCTAACACACACTGGCACACAGCTAACAGAGACAGAGTTAACACACACTGGCACACAGCTAACAGACACTGGCACACAGCTAACAGTGACACAGATAACACACTGGCACACAACTAACAGAGACACAGCTAACACACACTGGCACACAGCTAACAGTGACACAGCTAACAGACACTGGCACACAGCTAACACACTGGCACACAGCTAACACACTGGCACACAGCTAACAGACACTGGCACACAGCTAACAGTGACACAGCTAACACACTGGCACACAGCTAACACACAGGCACATAGTTAAACAGTGACACAGCTAACACACTGGCACACAACTAACAATGACACAGTTAACAAACACTGGCACATAGCTAACAGTGACACAGCTAACACATACTTGCACGTAGCTAACAGTGGCACAAAGCTAACCCATACTGGTACATATCTTCCAGTGACTCAGCTAACACACACTGGAACACAGCTAACACACTGGCACAGAGCTAACAGTGACACAGCTAACACACACTGGCATACAGCTAATAGTGACACAGCTAACACACTGGCACATAGCTAACAGTGACACAGCTAACACACTGGCACACAGCTAACAGTGACAGAGTTAACATACACTGGTATATAGGTAACACACACTGGCACACAGCTAATACTCACTGGCACACAGCTAACAGTGACACAGCTAACACACACTGGCACACAGATAACACACACTGGCACTCAGCTGACAGTGACACAGGTAACACACTGGCACACAGGTAATAGTGACAGAGATAACACACACTGGCATATAGGTAACACACACTGGCACACAGCTAACAGTGACACAGCTAACACACAGTGGCACACAGCTATCACACTGGCACACAGCTAACACACTGGCACACAGCTAACAGTGACACAGCTAACACACTGGCACACAGCTAACAGAGACACAGCTAACATACACTGGCACACAGCTAACACACACTGGCACACATCTAACAGTGACACAGCTAACACTGGCACACAGCTATCAGTGACACAGCTAACACACAGTGGCACAGAGCTAACACACTGGCACACAGCTAACACACTGGCACACACCTAACAGTGACAGCGCTAACACACACTGGCACATAGCTAACACACACTGGCACACATCTAACAGTGACAGAGCTAACACACACTGGCACACAGCTAACACACTGGCACACACCTAACAGTGACAGCGCTAACACACAATGGCACACAGCTAACACACTGGCACACATCTAACAGTGACAGAGCTAACACACACTGGCACACAGCTAACACACTGGCACACACCTAACAGTGACAGCGCTAACACACAATGGCACACAGCTAACACACACTGGCACACATCTAACAGTGACAGAGCTAACACACACTGGCACACAGCTAACACACACTGGCACATAGCTAACACACACTGGCACACAGCTAACACACTGGCACATAGCTAACACACACTGGCACACATCTAACAGTGACAGAGCTAACACACACTGGCACATAGCTAACACACACTGGCACACAGCTAACACACTGGCACACAGCTAACAGAGACACAGCTAACACTGGCACAGAGCTAACAGTGACACAGCTAACTCTGGCACACAGCTAACACACACTGACTTCAGAGACACAAAACACGGAGATATGACTACAAGTGTCAAAATCTCTCCATTGCATGCTGCTGACCAGCAAGACGAGCGAATTGATTCTTACCCTTTACTCTGCTCTCGTGCAATCCCCCTTGAGTACTGTATCCCGTTCTGGTGCCCCCAATATAAGAGGGACATTTAGCTGTTGGAGTGGGTCCAGAGGAGGCCATGAAGATGACCAAAGGCCTGGAGAACCTCCCCTGTGGGGACAGACTGAGACTTGGGGCTGATCAGCCTGGAGAAGAGAAGGCTCCAGGGAGAGCCTGCCAGTACCTGAAGAGGGCTACAGAAGCTCAGGAGGGAGTTTTTGTAAGGGCTTGCAGTGATATAATGGGAAGGACTGGATTGAAGCTTGAGGGAGAGAGATTTAGACTGGAAATTAAGGAATTCTTTATGGTGAGGGTGGTGAGACAGTGGAACAGGTTGGTCAGGGAGGCTGTGGATGCCTCCTTCCTGGAGGTGTTCAAAGGCAGGGTGGATGAGACCTTGAGCAACCTGGGCTGGTGGGATGGGGCCACAGCAGGTGCCCCAGCAGGGGGTTGGAATTGGATAATCTTGAAGGTCCCTTCCAACCCAAACTGTTGTATGATTCTATGAAGAAATAAATATTTACAAGTAGAGGATAAGACAGACATTGGCTGAAATGACAGAATCTCCAGTCTTCCAGACAGGGAGAAGAGAGAAAGAGCAACTCAGGCTGGGGATGGGGAGAACTGGAAAGGTCACCCCACTGCACGTCATGGCTGAAGCAGGCTAATTGCAAAGACAGTAGCCAAGGAACATTCCTGACAAAATCTGCTCATAGAGAAATATTGATGGAATAAACCCCAGGTTTTATTCAGCATGACAAAGATTTTGTGATAGGGCTCCACAGGGAAAATTCCTGTCCAGACAATACAGGCAGGTTGGTATGATTGGAACCCTCTGTGCAGAATGATCACTGACAAGCTGTTGAAAGCAAATAAGTTCATACACAAAGGTCTCTTTCTGAGCCTGCCTGACAGCCTTTCCCATGGCCTACAGCTGAACCTCCTGGGTTCATTAAAGGATGCCACGCAGACTTTGACCAGACTGACTCCCTCTACAAGAATAAATTAATTTTTAATAGTTCCTAATTCTTCTTGTGTCTTACAATGCTTCAAGACAAATTTTTGAGAGGCCAGACATTGGTAGATTAGGCAAGCAAGCTAATCCTAGTAGTGGGAATTTTCTCATCAAGCTACCTGAAGATAGGAACCAATCTATTGGGAAAAAAGCACTAAACCAAGAATAGATTATCAAGGGTGAAAAGGATATTTGGTTACTGATAATGCAAGTGAATTAAACTACTTTTGAAGCAGAGATATCAGAATTGCTATACAAATACTTCAAACCTAGTAATTTATCATATGCAGGAAAACAGTAAGATAAAAGCAAGCAGGTAGGGAAAGAGAGAAGGAGGACAGAGAAAAAGGAAAGAGAAAGAGGAGAGGAGGAGAGAGAAGGAGAGAGGAGGAGAGGAAGGAAAGAGAAGAAGGAGAGAAGGAGAAGAGAGAAAGAGGAGAGAGAAGAAGGAGGGGGGAGGAAGTCAGAGAAGGAGAGAAGAAGGAGGAGGGAAAACCAGAGCTTTTATGAAAGAAAATTGTGGAGATAGCAAACTCTAGTAATGCTTCTGCTGTAATACCTTCTTGGTACCTAGGTGACACTGACTCCTAGCCAGCAGAGAGCTGGCAGAGGGTGTTCAGCTTGCACTTGCCACATAGCCATGAACCTGCTGCCTCCTCACTGCCCTCGGTTTCAGATCCATCCCTACAAGCGTTGGGCACCTCAGGCTAGCGAGGGAAGGCAGCTCAGATGTGCATAACATTTTCCATACATTCTGATGTCATGAGCATGGAGTTTCAGCAGGTTTTGCTGTATTTTGGCACTAAAGCAGAGAGGGGTTGTGAGAGGATGGAAGCTGCTCTGCACACTCACCTGATTCTGCCCCGAGGGCGTTCAGATTGCTCTGACATAAAACTTGTGCTGCTGAGGCGTGAGGCACTGCTGGTTCTGGAAATGGCTGACACGTCACTGACATCACTATCTGATGATTTGGCAGAGATGTTATCGCAACTTCTGTACTGCTCTGTTTGTATGTTATACTAGAGATCAAGAAAAGAGAGGGTGAGCAGTCTCATCACAACAGAAGCACATATTGAGACAACAAACCATGACCCCACTGTGGCACTTCCCTCTGACTGCTCTGAGAGCCAACAGCAGTGTATGGAATTCAGAGGAATGCCTCCATCAAAAACCTCTTTGTGTCTAGTGAAGAAACCAAACATGGAGAGACTGTTTGCAAAGGCCTGCAGGAACAGGGACAATGGCTTCAAAGTAGAGCAGAGCAGATTGAGATTGAGTGTAAGGAACAAGTTGTGCAGCAGGAGGGTGGTGGAACACTGCAACAGGGAGGTGGTTGAGGCTCCATCCCTGGAGATCTTGCAGGTGAGGCTGGAGAGGGCTGTGAGCAACCTAATCTAGTTGGGGATGTCCCTGCTGAGTGCAGAGGGGTTGGACTGGATGAGCTTTGGAGGTCCCTTCCAGCCCAGACAATTCTGTATTTCTGTGATTCCATGTTTCTGTGATTCTGTGATTCTATGATTCTGATTCTTTGATTCTGTGTTTCTGTGTTTCTGTGATTCTGCCATTCTATGATTCTGTGATTCTGTGATTTTGATTCTGTGTTTCTGTGATTCTATGATTCTATGATTCTGTGTTTCTGTCATTCTATGATTCTGTGTTTCTGTGTTTCTGTCATTCTATGATTCTGTGTTTCTGTGATTCTATGACATTTATGGACTACATGAGACACTTGAGATAAATTACAGTATTGGAAATAGGCTGCTGGCTCTTTAGTACATGGAAGTGTAAGAAGGAAATATTTATGGAGCAGACAGACATCTTCTCAAGGACATGAATGCAACCTGTTGTGTATTACATGTTCACAGATTGCACTGGCCTGGAAGGGACCCCCAAAGCTCATCTTGTCCAGCACCCCTGCAGTCAGCAGGGACACTTCTAACTAGAGCAGGCTGCCCAGGGCCACTTCAAGTCTGATCTTGAATGTCTCCAGGGATGAAGCCTCCACCATATCTCTGGGCAACCTGTGCCAGTATTTCACCACTTTCATTGTGCAGAACTTCCTCCTGATGTCCAGCCTAAGCCTGGCCTGATTCAGTTTCAAACCATTGTCCCTTGTCCTGTCACTACAAACCCTTCTGAACAGTCCCTCCCCAGCCTTTCTCTGGGTCCCCTTCAGATACTGAAACGCAGCTGTAAGGCCTCCCCAGACCCTTCTCTTCTGCAGCCTGAATAGCCCCAACCCTTCCAGCCTCTCTTCACAGGAGAAGGCTTTTTGGCTATTGACTCTTTTTTGGCAATTTCCCAAATACTCAGAAAGATCCTATGAAATCTGTGTACAGAGTCAGCCTGGAACAGGAGAGCTGCCTGTGTGTCTGAACAAAATGTAATGCTCCATGCAGCTGACCCTGGGGGGTGATTTCAATGCCTTGGTTCTAACCTCCTCAAAACAGCTCTCTGTAGCTTGGTGTTGGAGGATGAGCCAGGCAGAAAGACAGCTCAGCAAACATTGTATTTGTCAGACAGATCAGCTCCCTGTACTGGCTGGGTTTATGTGCTCACATGAGTGAGAACTAGCAGAAGAACCACTAGAAGGAATATGTGGATAGGGGTAAAAGTTATTCCCCCTGTGCTAACAGCAGAAGTCTGGATTGGTTAAAAGCTGCTGCACCACCACGCCACCGACTACACAGTGCTCTTGTTGCTCACATCACCAGTCACACACAGAGAAAAGGAGGCTCCACTCCCAGCAAGTTCCTAAGTCTTTGATCACACAGATCCAAGGAACAAACCACTGCCAGGTGTACAAAACCAAAAGCCACTGCCACTAAAGGGCAAGGCAGCCTTGGCTGGGAAGCACCTGACCCTAGCCAGGGCACAGGCAAACTGCTCCCATGTGGGGAGAGCAGGCAGCTTCTGACACCACACCCTGGGGACTTGATCTTCCAGGTCTGTGCTCTGTAGAACTGCAAGAGGGAGAAGCTTCTTTAGGAATTATACACAAAGCTGTGACAGTCCCCAGCTCAGCTAGGTGCTGGGCTGCAGGCTGTCAGCTGGCAGAGGCTGTGCTTTAACTTTCCAAGCCTGGCAAACACGAGCTGGGGTGGCTGGAGAGCATGGTACCAGACCTCCTGTCACTAAGCCAGGTTTATCTTCTCTTGCTTTGCTGCTTTCCAGCAGCTGGGTTTGAGGTCTCCACAACGTATTTGCAAACCTCTTGGTGAAAGAGCTATGAGGAAGCTGAGTGGAGCAGAGAAGGGAATAAAGAGGACAGTAAGCAGTGGCTGTAAATACAGCACTCTGTAGGAGAGATGGAGGTTGCATAAAGCTAGTGTGTGTAGCTGAGTGTGCTCACTCAGCTCCTGCACAGCACAGATGTAAAAACACAAACCCAGGTCCTTAAGAAAGACCTGGGGGGGAAAAGGGGGAGGGTGTGTGTGTGTGACTTGAGGAGGGTAACTCTGAGCAATGCCCTGTGAGAGCCTTGCACTGGCTGACTGAATCCAACAGCTGTGGCACAGAAGCTCTGCTTCACTAAAGGTAAATTTTCATCTTCAAATACTAACTGAAAGTGCAAATGATTGCAGAGTACCTTGAGCTTGGAATGGCAGCAGGATGACTTTGAGCTCAGGCACTAGCATGGAAGCAGATGCAGCAGTGCTGTGGTTTAGTACAGTGCTTGACACAGAGGACTCATCAACTCCAGTAGTTAGAAATATTTTCAACCCTAGCAAGGCTTTAGTCAGAAATTCTCCTTGCCAGTGGCTTGGGGTCACTTCTCTGAGTAGAGATGGGGCTAAGGTGAGACTCTGCTGATGTGCTCGTTCAGATCACCTTTTGGACATGGCTGTGAAACAACTGTGCTGCCTGCTGTCTTCCTGACTGCAGAACACGGACCATGCCCATTTCATTGACTGTCAAATTTTTCTTCTAAAGCCTAAAAATAAAAACATCTAAGCAAGGATAAAGGCTAGGAAAGCTTTTTGCTTAGGTTAAACAGAAATGTTCAGAGGCTGAAAAACTGGAGGGATATTTTTTTTCCAGTTTAACTGCCCCACTTCTAAGCTAGCTTTGATATTTTGTGCAGAATTCCTAATGAATCCTTTAAGCCTTCCCAAAGTGAGGGAGCTCAAAGTATGGAAAGCATCTGGACATGTGGAATGCTCTGGCCTTCCACTGAGCTAAAGACAATTGCAGCCTGCAGAAGAAATCATGACCCTATCAAACAGCAAAATCTCTGATGATCTCCGTGAAGTGGGGATTTCACCCTTCCTAAATATTGGAACTATATCCAGGAATTACTCCTCCACAGGAGAGGCTTTCAAAGCTCTTTAGTTTCCACTCTAACCATGCCATCTCTCTCAGCTATGTGGCACAGTCTCTCAGAAAGAGCTCCATGCTCTCTTTGTGTCTGTTGCAGACAACCTGACCTCCCCTCCTCCATCATTACGATGTTTAGTTACTTTCCTTCCTCACCACAAAGTCCACATTCTCTTGGTGGCTGCTAGTTTGAGAGTGCATCCAGTGGATGTGGAATGGCAGAGGATTCCTCTGGCCCCTGAGCAAGCAGGAGGTGCTGCTGGAGAAGGCTGACACTGTCTAAGCTCTCTCATCAAGGGGACCATCAAGGCCAGGGGCAGTGAGTTGCTTTGTCCTGCTGGAAGCCTTCCTTCTCCAAGTGTGGAGGCTGCTGGCATTGCCCCAAGCCCCACCTGAATCTGTGGATTTAGCACTCAGTACAATAACAAAGTTGAACAGAGTGAGCTCTGTGCCATGTGGGGCAGGGGAAGATCCTCTGCTCCACCTGTACCAAATCTGCCCCAGCTTTCATGGGCTGGGATGATGGGGAGAAGAGGGGAAACATCAAGCATGGCTGTCCAGGGGACTGGTTAGGATACTGGGAGAGAAGTCAGAAGTCCCAGCTGTGTGTCAGGGACTGCTTAGGGACTCAGTCTGATCGAATTCAGTATCAACATGAAACCAGTTCCTGTTGCAGTAACCCAAGCACCATCCCTTGCAAGTGAGGGCTAAGGACAAACCCTCACTCTGTCTTGCTCCCTGCAGCTCAACAGTCTGTACACAATGGAATTGCTCTGTAAATATCAGACTCAAATGATGATCAGCAGAGATTTCTATGCTGGTAAACAGAGAATTTTATGTTGAGATGGGAGATAGAAAAACAACCAAACTGAATCCATGGCTTGTACTTGCCTTGGTATTCCAGGCACTGAGTTACTGCATGAGGCATCTCTTCCTAAATGATATTTTCATGCCATGGTTGAGCTTTTACTACTCCTTTATACACCATGCCAGGGCTGTGATTCAGCAGAACCTGAAACCCTTCCTTCCCTTCACAGACACAGAGATGAGTACAGAAAGTGCTGCTGAAGGCTTATGCTGAGTGCTGCACTTTTAGATGTTACTGCTTCCTCCAGGTGTAGCCCTTCCTGTAGCTGCTGCTTCTGCTGAATTCACTGTCCCCTGGAGGAGGCACACAACTTTTCCTGCTGACTTCCTATATATCCCTTGTCAGCACAAGCTAACAATCAGTCAGCCCAGCTAAGAGATGAACAAAATGGAAGCAGTTTTCGAGTTAAACCTTTTTTGACCCTCAAATATAGCCAGAAGTGGCCAGTACTCCTCCCCAAGGCAGCCAGCACCAACAGAAGGCAACGTTCCTGTTGCACTACTCCGGATCCTGAATCATTCAGGAGAAAAATATCCTGAGCTAAGATCCAATTCTTTGGTATCTGCAGCACAGTAATGTCTGCGGGTTTCCAGCTGGGCTCAGAAGTAATGTGATGTTCATCCAGAATGCTACTGCTCCTCCCAACTCTGTATGGATCTGCAATAGATTCCTCTCTCTGCAGCATTCTGAAGCATCAAAACAAAGTGAATTGTCAGCACCATCACTCCCCAGCCTCTCACAGGGTTAAAGCTTATGTTCCAAGGTGCACCATTTAGCCCATTAGGAGAGCTGCTGACCTTTGCAGCAACTTTCAAAGCAATTACTAAGGAGTACCTCTGCTGTTTTAAACACTAAGAGCTGCTGGCTTCAGATGCCCAAACTATCTGCACTGGGTTTTTTCAGTGTAAGTATCTGAACATAAACAGCTGAAATGCAGCTCTGCCATTCACTTCACCACTGTGGAGCTGCTGCTGCTTCCATGCCAGCAAAAGGAGAGAGTTAAAGAGGGATGATGAACTGCAGATCTGGGAACACCAATGGGAAGAGCAGAGCTGTGAGCCAAAGGAGTGTACTCCAGGAATGCTCCTACAGCTCCTCAATGACTGACAGTGGCAGCAGTTTTATTGATTAAAAGGCACACTTTAAAAGTCTTTTACTAGTTCATTATCATTAATCAGTACTTATATTTCTAGGCTTGCTTCCCAGAAACATGGAGTATACAACAGCTCAGAGCTGTGAAAATGGAAGGAGTGTGCTACAAAGGAGGTGACTAACCTCTGGAAATACATGCCTCATGAAGTGGTTAAAGGGAGGGAATCAAATGGGCTAACAAAAATGAAGAAAGAGCAATCCAGACAAGAAATGTTAAGGACTACATTCACCTGGGGACTTATGCAAGTCTTGAGATCACCACCACCTTGTGAGGCACCTTATTCTAAAAAGTGGAGGAAAAGCCTTGTCAGGAAACTCTGAATCGTGCACAAAGCACCTGGAGTTTTCTGACTGCTCACACAGGGTTCCTCTGAATGCTGCCAGGGTTCATAGCCCAGCAGCTGGCACCTTGGTGTGTCCAGGCCTTGCCTCTGACTCCTACTAGCATCTGGGTCTGCATCTTAGAAGCAGCTCACAAAGCCCAGCAAACAGCACTGATTCTGAGTAATGCTTCCCTTAGCTATGTCCAACTCAGCTGCTGTGAGCATCACTCAGGTTCCTGACAGGGAACAGCCAAAATGAGCTACTCAGACCATGGGAAAACTGCAGTGAAGCCCAGGAGTCAAAAGAATGGACCTGACTGAGTTGTGTGAAACTCTACCAGCACTGGAAGGACTGTCAGAGAAATGTGATATGTAAGAAATAGTTTTTCTTGAAGGAAATATTTTTTTTTTCTTGAAGGTGGACAAAAGTGGATCAAAGGATGCTCACTTTCTGCACATAGCCCTAAACACTGTGCCCAGCATCCCATAAAACTTAAATCAGCTTCCCAGCATCCTGAGTCTCCTATCCAGCCTTTCCTTGCAGACATTAACTACCAAGAGTGCCACTGAACTAGTGCCATGATTGCACTTTGATGCTAAATGCTTTCCAGTCACAGAGAGTCTGAGCAGAGTAAGCAGTGCATCTAAATATAGAGTGATGTCCTTTTAAGTACTGCAGTGCTCCATCAGTGACTCTGCTGAGTGCAGAGACCTAGCAAAGCAAAAGTGTTGTGCATGCTCTGGAGAGCTGCAGCAGCATAGAGATTGTGCTCTGTGTGTGGCACCTGGAATAAACAGCTTGCTGTTTTTGGAATTAAAAACCTGCTTAAGCTTTACTGTCTTTTATAGTTATGCAAACCCAGAATGAGGCTACCAAAGTGTTTTGATTCAAACACTAGACCTGCACAAATGTCTGGCCCCTGCAGCCTCACCAGCAGAGAAAGCAGCAGGCAGAGGTTTAAAGATCTTCCTTCACAGAATCACAGAATGGTCTGGGTTAGAAGGGACCTCCAAAGTTCATCCAGTCCAAACCCCTGCACTCAGCAGGGACATTTTCCACTAGAGTAGGTTATTCAGAGCCTCATCTTGAAGATCTTCAGGGATGGGACCCCAACCACCTTCCTGGGCAACTTGTGCCAGTGTTCCACCACCCTCCTGCTGCACAACTTCTTCCTCACATCCAATCTCAAGATGCTCTGCTCTCCTTTGAAGCCATTGTCCCTGCTCCTGTCCCTGCAGCCCTTTGCAAACAGTCTCTCTGCAGCCTTCCTGCAGGCTCCCTTCAGGTCCTGGCAGGCTGCTATTAGGTCTCCCTGGAGCCAACCCTTTTTCCAAGTCCATAAAGCTGGGTTTTTTTATTATTTAGCTTTTTAGAATTTCACTGTTTCTCATAAATCACTAACTATTTTCCCTGGAACAGAAGGGATTATGAGTGTGAACTCTGTGAAGGTCTTGCAAACAATTAGCCAGGAAGACCTAACAAATGCTGCAGAGCAGTTACACACTGAAAAATCCATTTATGGACATTCAAAACACATCTGTTTAACAACATTTACACACTACAGTACGTGGTGCTTGCTTGAAAAACCAGTGCTTGCTCATTCAGACTCTGAGATTGGAAAACTGAGTGGGAGAAATGACAAAAGGTGGGAGAAATGACAAAAGTTGGGAGAAATGTGCCAGAAATGGATTGGAAATGGCAAAAGCCATCTTATGAAACCTCTGGGGGAAAAGGACTTATTTCAACAGAAGAGAAAAGATGTTTGAATTGAAGGGATTAATTTTGCACACACATCATTAACCACTAAAGAGCACTAATATGCCACCATTGGGCAACTCACAACCTAAACCCTTTTTTTCTTGCTTCCCTTGAAGAACGTTCATTGCTGCACTACCTTCACAGTGGGGTGGTCCCACAACAGACACATCCCAGAGGGACAGAATGGCATCCAGAGGGACCTGGATAGGCTGGAGAAGTGGTGTCCAGAGGTGGTGACCTCATGAGGGTCAACCAGAGCAAGTGCAGGGTTCTGCACCTGGGCTGAACAATCCTCACTGGCAATACAGACTGGAGGAGGACGGGAAAGAAAGCAGCCCTGAGGAAAAGGACTTGGGGGTGCTGGTGGGGGAGAAGCTGGCCAGGAGCAGGCAGTGTGAGCTTGCAGCACAGAAGGCAAATCACAGCCTGGGCTGCATCCAAAGCAGCATTGCCAGCAGAGCCAGAGAGGTGATTCTGACACTTTGCTCTGCTCTGCTCAGACCTCCCCTGCAGTGCTGTGTGCAGCTCTGGAGCCCTCAGCACAGGAAGGACATGGAGCTGATGGAGAGGGGCCAGAGGAGGCCAGGAAAATGCTCAGGGGGTTGGAGCAGCTCTGCTAGGAGAACAGGCTGAGGGAGCTGGGGGTGTTCAGCCTGGAGAAGAGAAGGCTGCAGGGACACCTAAGAGCAGCCTGCCAGGATCTGAAGGGGCTCCAAGAAGTCTGCAGAGAGACTGTTTGCAAAGGGCTGCAGGGACAGGAGCAGGGACAATGGCTTCAAAGTAGAGCAGAACAGCTTGAGATTGGAACAAGTTGTGCAGCAGGAGGGTGGTGGAACACTGGAACAGGTTGTCCATGGAGGTGAGGCTGAAAAGGGCTCTGGGCAACCTGATCTAGTTGGGGATGTCCCTGCTGAGTGCAGAGGGGTTGGACTGGATGAGCTTTGGAGGTCCCTTCCAAGCCAAACCATTCTGTGATTCTATGAATCTGTATTTCAAGAAAGAAAATTCTCTGTGACATGATTAGGATGCTCAAAACCTGTGCAAACACAAGAACAGCTGCATGGGATTGGTTCTAATTCTGTCCAGCTCTCTACATGTGAGACAAGAGCAAGGGCCTAGAGAAGAACACAAAAGTAGGGCCACCATCCCATGATACTGCATAGAATCATAGCATGCACCAGGTTGGAAGGGACCCTCAAAGGTCATCTTGTCCAACTCCCCTGCAGCAAGCAGACACATCTTTAACTAGATCAGGGTGCTCAGGGCCCCATCAAGTTTGACCTTGAATGTCACCAGGGCTGGGGCCTCCATCTCATCTCTGGGCAACCTGTGCCAGTACTTCACTACCTTCATTGGAAAGAACTTCCCATATCCAAACTTCCTCTCCGTGTCCAAATATCCTCCCCATGTCCAAACTTCCTCCCAATGGCCAAACTTCCTCCCAATGGCCAAACTTCCTGCCCATGTCCAAACTTCCTCCCAATGTCCAAACTTCCTCCCCATGTTCAAACTTCCTCCCAATGTCCAAACTTTCTTCCCATGTTCAAATGTCCTCCCCATGTCCAAACTTCCTCTCAATGTCCAAACTTCCTCTCCATGTCCAAACATCCTCCCTATGTCCAAACTTCCTCCCAATGTCCAAACTTTCTTCCCATGTTTAAATGTCCTCCCCATGTCCAAACTTCATTCCAATGTCCAAACTTCCTCCCCATGTCCAAATGTCCTCCCCGTGTCCAAACTTCCTCCCCATGTCCAAACATCCTCCCAATGTCCAAACTTTTCTTCCCATGTCCAAATGTCCTCCCCATGTCCAAATGTCCTCCTCATGTCCAAACTTCCTTCCCGTGTCCTCACTTCCCTGGCTCACTTTGCCCTCCCTCAAGGATCTGCAGGCCAGGGACTTCCTGAGCTGGGGGTGACATTGCTTTGTTCACCAGCTGTGGAAGGATCTTTCTTCCCTGAGTGAGTTCTGAGGTGTTGCTCTTGCAGGCTGGCTCTAGGCGCTGTCAAAGGCTAAGTCTGATGCATCTCAGATGTGGGTAAAAGCAATGTTCCAAAGCTATACCTCCCAGCCATTTCTGCCAGGCTCCACACCGCAGCCTTCTCGAGGGCTGAACCATATTCATATACCACGAGGCTCATGCCTTCAGTTTTCAAGCCAAAGCATCATTTGAACACTGCTGACTTTACCTTGGAGTATTGCTCACGCTCATGTTCTTGGCTAGAACCAGACCCTGATGTCTGATTATAACGGTGCATTTTCATTTTCATCTGTCTTGTTCGCTCCTCCACTACTAAGCTTGCTGCAAAAACACACAATGAGAATGAATTAAAGAGTGAACATTTCTGGGGGGGAGGAAAAAAAAAACAAAACAAAACAACAAACCAAATGGTTTAGCAACAATTGTAGCTTATTTCCACCTCAATGAAACAAAGCAATATACAAACAGGTAGAACAAGCAGGGTGTCGACACAGAACAAAGGAGGCTACTTGCAAGAAACCACCTGCCACTGCCAGATCTTTACCTGGACAGGGGCAGGCATCCCAGCTCCCTACGCATAATCAGGCTGGTGCAACAGGTATGAAAGCATTGAGGTGATGGACTCAGTTATAAACCTGTGAAGTATTCTGGATTCAGGGGACACAATCCCAGGACCATCTAACTTTGTAATTGCTTACATGTAGAGAACATTACAGTCACAAGTCTAAGGAATACATTCAACAGCTATTAAATTTATCTTGAAATAATTAACTCCTGCTGCTGCCTTAACACATGACTGCTGACATAGCTAAAGGTCATCTGTGGGAAAGAATTTCTCCATTCAACCAGCACAGTCAAAAGAATACAATCTGGTAGCAATTTTATTTTCACAAAAGCTCCTTTCCAAGCACTGCTTTGCTCCCTGAGGTTCACTTCTATTTCAAAGAGATTGTTTGTTCTCGTGCTTTCAAATCCCCTACGAAAATGCTTCTACGTATATAAAAAAAAAAAGGAACTCTAATCTTAAGCTTTCAAGAAGTTGTGGTGCTAGAGAGGGCATCTGCTTCAGTTTGACTAAGTGATGGCAATTCACAGTGGCTGTACTTGCCACAGGAAGATCACCTTGCACTAAAAAAAGGAAAGAATGGTGTGAAAGCCCCTGGGCTCTAAAGCTTCCTTCAAATAAATTCACCTTTGTGGCAGTGGGTCCTTTGGAGAGGGAACTCTATGTTCTGCCAGCCTTAATTAATGGCAGCGTGCTAAATGCAAAGGAATAGCAAAAAAAGCAGACCCTGGAAAACCAAATAGAGACCCAAATAGTCATCAGTAGTAATCATTCTAAAGCCTAGGAGCACTCACTGTGTTCATTGTGTTTAACAAATCACAACATCCCAGAACAACTTCTTGTAGCTGGAACTGTGTGTGTGCGTGCAGTCACAAATTCCAGACTGGCATTTTGCTTGGGAAACCCTCTGCCAAACCTTCTGCTTGGGTCTCAGCCGTGGATTCGAATTGAGTCTCTCCAAGAGGATCAGTTACAACAGCCAAGATTTTTGTGAACAGCCCCTCCCCAGACTAGTGACAGGAGAAGAGACATCAATAGAAAAGCTGCCTGGAAGAAAATTTCAAGCACCAAACAAAGGGAATTTTAAATTATAGAATCTCAGAATTGTCAGGGCTGGAAGGGACCTCAAGCATCATCCAATTCCAACCCCCCTGCCATGGGCAGGGACACCTCACACTACAGCAGGTTGCTCACAGCCACATCCAGCCTGGCTGAAAAAATCTCCAGGGATGAGGCTTCCACCACCTCCCTGGGCAACCTGTGCCAGTGTCTCTCCACCCTCATGGGGAACAACTTCTTCCTGACACTCAATCTGAATCTCCCCACTTCTAGTTTTGCTCCATCCCCCCAGTCCTATCACTACCTGAGATTACAGGGACACGTGTGCTGGTTTTTAAAGCTCATGAATGAGAATGAAGAAGTGCCCAGGTTCTCCTGTGTGGGCTCTATGCTGTCAGTCAGCTGTGGCATTCTTTACACCACACCTTTGTGCTTTTGTGTGTGTGTCTGTGCTTTGCAAGCACAAAGGCACAGAAATGGCACAAAGCCACTCAGGGCTGGGTATTGCACACTGTGCTCCTGCACCAGTCATAGAATGGGTTGGGTTGGAAGGGACCTCCAAAGGACACCTGGTCCAGTGTCTCTGCAGTCAGCAGGGCCATCCTGCACTGGACTGGGCACAAACCATCCATGACCTGCTTGTGATAATGAGGGACTGGCTGTGCATTAGATGGGTATGAAAGAAACATATGAAGGCCAACACTCTGAGAAGCAGGTTGTCTCCATGTCCTCCTCCCACACTTCTTATTTAAACATAGGGAAGTTGAACACAACAAGTGACATTAAAATTCTGCTATAGCTACCAATTTAAGGCAGGAAATAAAGTTATCAGCATAATCCTCAATCTCCCACACGCAGAAGGTCTCCTCTAGGAGTATTCTGCACAGGCAGAATATCAATTCTGGGCCCAGAGGTGATTCCAGGTGATTAATGATGTTGGTAAATGGGTACCTTAATTGCAATGAGTCCACTTCCACCATCAGATATGCAGGCACAGCTCCAATGACTTCAATGGAAGTTGCATGGAGGTATCTGAAGGCAAAATTGAGCACTTTAGGTGAAATTTTTAAAGATGGCCTCATGTTTAAGGGCAGATATGAAAGGATTAAGATACATCAGTTAGTGATTGAAGCATCAAACCTCAGATATCTTAATCCTATCATACATGCATGAGGTAGGCTCAGCTTATCAACTCGGGGAGGGAGAATTGAGACCCTTTTAAAAATTCAGCCCTGCATGTGTCTGCTGCATGGCTCACAGCTGCTCTAACAATGACTCTTGCATCCTGCAACTGCTGGTGCTCCCCTCTGTCAGCTGCACATGTAGGTGACAGAATGCTGCTCTGGGTCATTTACCATGCCTGGCAAAGAATGTTCTACACCAGATGCTGGGTTGGTGACTCTGCAGTCAAGGAAGGCTAAATGTTCAAGCCTGAGACTGTAGCTCCTGGTTTGTATGCTGTATTTAAATCCCTAACCTTAACAGCAGACCTACATCCTGCTATTCAGTTCCAGATCTCAGCATACAAAATGAGAACAACTCACAAGGCCGGTGCAATGAATCTGAAATCTCTGATGGAGAGATTCAGGGCTGTGCACACAGTAAAATGGACTCAGCACCAAGGAGCTGGGGGTGGATTTCCAAGCAAGCAACTGTGTGAAATGTTAAGCCTACTCTGAAAAACACAACTTCTCTCCAGCTTTGCTCACCATGGGCATCTGCACTGCATCTAGCTCAGCTCTGGGATGGACACTTTCCTCTGCCTGGGATGGGCTTTGGCTGTTAATCAAGAGGAGCAGGAAAAGCTCTAAGACAGGAGGGCAAAGCACATTGGCAGAAGCTGTAACACTCCTACATGACCACATTGCTCCCTGGAACACAGCTGGTTGCCACAGGCAATGGAAGTTTGACACCAACAATACTTGCAGGGCTTAAGCTGCCTCTTAGCAAAGCAGGGATCTACTTTCTTTTAGGACACCAATACTTAAAGTGGTTTTGCTGGAGATCTACACAGTAATTTACAGATTGGAGCAAGGTAAGACGAAGACCTTTACATTTCAGTGTGGTCCCAGAATTCAGGATGTGGCCATTTACCAGAGCTGTCTCAGATCAGTGGGGCAGCTCCCACGAATGTCAGCTGTGAAGGTAGGTTAGTCTCTGCTGAGAGAAGGCACGTTTCAAAGAGCTGTAATTTTAATTCTTTGCCAAGAGCTGCAGATTGGGATGTGAGATCAGTCATAGAATCATTTAGATTGGAAAAGACCTCCAACCATTGGAGTCCAACCATTAACCCTACTCCAGCAAGCCCAGTAGAAGTAACTGAAAGAACTCCTTGAGCAGACTGTGTCCATGAGGGGTGTGAGTTTGGAGCTAAACTTTTTAGTGCTGCTAACCCAGGTGGAGGGTGTGCCACAGTGATGTACATGAACACTCAGGCCATGCAGGAGACAGAAGTCAGAGAGACAAATGGAATCAAGATGTTGGACTTCAATTCCAGGGAAGTATTTCTTTAGTAGCCTGACTGCTGTCATCCCAGGTGTGCTGGGCCTGGCTGGCTGGAGGCAGTTTTCTTCACAGCAGCCTGTTTGGTGCTGAGGTTTGGATGTGACTAACACGGAGCTGCTAACACATTGATGTTTTAACACTGCTGAGCCACAGCTTGCACAGTACCAAGTCCTTCTCTGGTTCTCATGCAGCCTTGTCCTCCTAGCAAGCAGGCAGGAGACTGGCAGGGGAAACAGCAGGGACACTGCCCACCCACTGACCAAAAGGATGTTCTACACCACCCAGCATCACCCTCAGCAAGAGAACTGGTGGTAGTCTTTCTAAGGTCTCTGTTGCCCAGGGCCTGGCTGGGCAGTGGTCTGCTGATGGGAGGTGGTGAGTGACTGCCTTTGCATCACGTGGGTGGGGTTGGTGGATTTTTCCTTTTCTTTCACTTTTTTTTCTCTGCACTTATTGAACTGTCCTTATCTTGGCCCATTACTGCTCTTCCAGTTGTCTCTCGCCCTACTGTGAAGGGTGGAGGAAGTGAGCAACTATTGGGTGATTAGTTGCTGGTTCAGGCCAACGCACCACACCAAGCTACCAAGAAGCAACTGCCCAGGGTAGTTCTGAATGGTCTTGCATCAAACAAGCAAAGGTTCCCCCAGCTATTGCTTCATTTATTATTCAGCTCACTGCTAATTCCCAGCTGGCTGCCACTGTGAACAAGATTCAAAGGCTTAGTCCACAGAGATGAAAACCATCTCCCATCCCATAGCAGGTCCAAGAGCTCCTCCTGGGTCTCCTCTTCATGAAGATTGTGCCACTTGTACTGCAAATCCTAGCAGATCTCACAGGATTCTAAATATGCTGCATGCAGGGGATCAGTTAAAGAACAATTCAGGCATGCACATAATGGAAGAGGGTTCTGGGGGTTTTCCTCAAAGTAAGGAGAAGCTTGCTTGGATTTCTTGTGACAAAGAAGCTTTGATCAGGACAAAAGGCAGTTCTTGGCACTTATTTCCATGACTGGGGAAGTGGTCGGATTTTTTTATTGGCAGGCTATATAACGCAGGCTGTAGCCCAAACTGCCCTGCCATACATGCCACATGTGTAGCTCCAGCAAAGAGCTCTGTCTCTGAAGTGGAAACTTAGAATCACAGAGTTATTTTGGTTGGGAAAGATCATCTAGTCCCTCTAAGATCATCCAGTCCAACTGTCAACCTAACATCACCATGGCCACCAAACCATGGCCACAGGTTTCTGGAACACCTCCAGGGATAAGGACTCCACCACCTCCCTGGGCAGCCTGTTCCAATCCCTGACCACTCTTGCAGCAAAGAAATTGCTCCTAATCTCCAACCTACCCCTCCCCTGGCACAATTTCAGGCCATTTCCTCTCCTATCACCTGACACTAGGCAGAAGAGACTGATCTCCACCTTGCTACAACCTCCTTCCAGGTATCCAGCAAACAAGAAAGAAGAAAGGAGAAGAGAAATTTTGGCAAGGGATAGTAATTTAAACCTTTATGCTTACAGAAAGAACAAATTCTTAAATGCCACACAGCCAAAGGGAAACTCAGAACATCAAAACCAAACACAGAACCTGGCAGCTCCTGAATTTCCCTGAGGTGAATGGGGTTTGAGACTTTTGGAGCACTATTATTCCAAGCATGCTGTTGGTGAAAAAGATCCTAAGAGAAGTCACAAGAACTGCACAAAGGCCAGGCCATGGTTTGATTTGGATCCATCACTATTTACATGTGGGAAAAAATTCTAACAACAGAAGGCTCTTCAGGCTAGCAGACACAGACACAATACTGTCCAGTAGCTATGAAATTAGGCAAAGTCAGGTCAAAAAGAAAACATCCATGTTTAAAAAGTTAGGGGGTTAAGCACAGGAAGAATTGCTTGTAGTCAGGAAGTGAAAATCCCCTTCTCAGAGGCCATTCTTGCTCAGACTGGAATGTCTGCTGACATTACCTGTTCTGTGATCAAAGCTTTACAGTGCTAGGGCTAAAATACTGCAACAGGCTACCCAGGGACACAGGTGAGGCCCCTTCCCTGGAGACATTCCGGATCAGACTGGATGTGGCCCTAAACAGCCTGATCTAGTTGGAGGTGTCCCTGCTGCCTGCAGGGGAATTGGACAAGATGCCCTTGCAGGGTCCCTTCCAGCCCAGTGCAGTCTGTGAATCTGACAACCATATTGATTTTACTGGACTACAGAAAACCTATGGATGTCTTAGCACTGCCTGTACCATCTGCTGCAACAGGGAAGCCTGCAGCAAGAACAGAATTTGCTCCTGAGGCACCTCAAGATGGTCAAGATACAAAGGAGATGTAGGCAAAAGGCACAGTCTGGAAGTCCTCCCAGTATTACAACTTATTAACTGCTGGAGTAAGCTGTGTGCAGCAAGAAGAAACTGGCATCAAGGCTGCAGACAGCTGTAACCCTCAGCAGCCTGGGATCACACATCCTTTAGGATGCCAGCTTCAGGGACAAAGTCAAGAAGCCCACAATGCCAGGAAGATTTGCTTACACAAGGAGGCTGCAGAAAGGCAAGTTGAACATTTATCCCATAAAAACCTATTTTATAGCATGGTGTTTCTGAGACACAGAACAGGAAACCTGCACTTAGCCCAGAAGCCAGCAGGGATCTGATCTGTTACTCCCTCTCAGTCTTCACACCAAGAGGGGCTCCAGCTACAATGCATCTAGAGCCATGTGCACTTAGCTTTGCTACATGACAACAGCCAAGAGCTTCACCTGTCTCTGCTGCTTAGATGCTCTGTGGAAGGGAATCAGGGGGAAAAAAAAGTATCTGCTTTGAGGGATTGAGAAATGGGAGGTGAAGAAGCAGCTAGGTAGGACCACTGTCCAGGAGGAAAATAAAGCTGTGGTGAGATTTGGATGGAGAATCCTCTAGTGCAGTGAGCAAGGGAAGCAAGGAGGAAGAGCAGCATTTGGTGGAGAGTTGGCTGTGTGTCACAGCAGAGAACTCATACTGGTGCTGGAGCACAGTGAAGGATTGCAGACACAGGGCAGAGCCTCTCTAGGTTATTTCTGTTCAGCTTTTAGGATAAGTTTGGCAATAGGCACATGTGGTAAATTTCATGGCTTTAAAAATCCACAGGGAACTTTACTCAGAGATTTAAAAAAACACAGCAAAATATTGAGGTCATGAGCAGATGAATGCTTGGAGAGGCAAGGTTAGCTAGGGTGAAAATTCAGTGTGTGGCTAAGATAAAGAACTTGCTACCACTTCTCTGCATAGAAAAGGTTCTCAGCTGCAATGTGCAGATAGTGAGGGTCTGAAGCCTGCCCTGCAGCCCTGGTCCCGACTAGAAGATGCTGTGGCTCCTTAAAGCTTGTGGGCTTGGGTTTCCTTCCCATGGGAGCTGATACCGCTCTGGACCTCCTTCCAGATCAGATCTGAGGCATGGCCAAATCATACTCAGACTGCCAAGCTGGGAAGCAAACTGGGATCTCCTAGCACATGCAGAAGCAGGGTGTCAGCTTGAGCTCAGCTCACTTCAGAAGGAACTAACTGGTGCAACACTCAGCTCCACCTCAAAGAGCTTCAAAGAGAAGCTTGTATTTAAAAGCAAACAGCAAGTAACCAAACACATGCTTTTAATGCAAAGGAAAGCAAACCTCTGGTTTGGGCAGCAATCCAAGTCAGAATTTTTGTAATCTGCTGAGGACTTTAATGCAACCTTCCCACTGATTAGGTGGAACAGATGCATGATTTTTTTTGTTGAGGATTCATCTGGGAAGTGTTCACACCAGCAGCATATCCTTTCCTTCATACCTCCATCTCTTGTCACCCCTGTAAACCCTCCCAATCCCCACCTCCCATTCACCTACTGTCTAGTCTCTTAATCCCTTATTCTGCACTGGGAAAGCCACACTTGGCAGGGGACTGCTGGTGGAAGTCAGCTCAGCTTAAGCTATTCATAGTCCCCCAGAACAGCCAGCACTCCACTTCTTCCTGCTCCTCTTCTTTTGCCCAGCTCTCTTCTTCCTCCAGGCTCCATCTGCACTCAGCTCCCTTGAGCCAGAGGAACCTGTGCAAGTAAAGGTCCCATCATCTTCTGTACATTCCCAAATTCTGGGCCAGATCCACCCCCATCTTGTGGGAATGAGGCCTTTTACAAACCTGCTGCAGGCATGGTCTAGTTTGTCTGGATAAAGTGAAGTGATTCAAACAAAGAAGCATCCACTGCAGCCCAAGCCACAGGGCAAGGCTTGTGTGCTTGAAAGAGGCATTCAAAAGGGCCTGGCATGATTGATTTGTTTTGATCTGTTTGAAAGAAATACAAATATTGAAGAAATTCTTCTAAATCACAGCCAGGATTTGTAAAAATCAGCCATTCTTAGCACTTTGTTAAGGCATTTCATAGTACATCCTCAATATTGCAAAAGCCTAGGATCCTAGAATTGTTTAGGTGGGAAACCACCTTTCAAGTTAATAACCTGTGATTGCTACTCCCCATATAAAATATTATTTCCTTTTTACCATTACCATGCAAACACCCCCCTCAGTGTGAGGGTGGCTGTTGGGAGCCTGCAGGCAGTGGAACTGCTGCTGTCTTTTGACCTAAGCAAGCAGGAATGTGCCAGGGGGATTCACCTTTCCAGAGAGCTGAGGAGTTGTAGGAGATATTCTGATTGAGGTCCAGCTCAGTTTGACTTTGACCACCCCAAAGCCTGTACTCAGAGCAGAATTTTCCCAGCTGTGCCAGGCTCAAGAGGTCAGAGAAGGTTCATCTGTGCTGCAGTTTACACAGCACAGTGGTTTGCTCCTAACATTAAAAGGGATTCCTTTTTTTTCCCCGTTTCTTTCTCTCATTGTGATTTGGGGATAATGCCTGCTCTCAGCAGAACCAAACAAAACCACTTCTCTGAGATGTTGTCTTGGCAAGGACATGAGACCTACCCTTCTCACACTGTGGGACACCTGTTGCTTGAGCTCACTGGCTCACTGTTATCAGCACAGACAGGGAGGGCTCCCAGGAGGTCAGATTCACAGGAGGAGCAGTGCTGTGTGTCTGCCACTAGAAACTTGCCTCACAGCACGGCAAACTTTCTGGCTGTCAAGGGCTTGGCAGGTAAATAAAACACAGCTCATTCTTCAGAAGCTCTCTGCATACAAAGGATAGTTTCTGGCTATCCTCACCTCCAATTATTCCTAAGCCCAGACCTATGAAATATCCTTCCCAGGTGTAAGAGCCATGGCTGCAGAGGTGCAAAGCTCAAGACCACCTCAGGTAACATCTTAGTCTTTGTGTGAGGTTTAACTCAGTGGAGCAGCTTCTGAGCCATATAAAATCTCAGGAGTGCTCCTCTTCAATCCAAACATACTGCATTTCAGGAGGAGAACCAGGAATCACAGGAGAAACCATTTTCAGATTCCAGAGAGGGGTATCAGATAGCTTATAGGTATTTGGCTAACAACCTCTTCACCCTTAAACACTGCTAACTAACATACTGACAGCAAATAGAGGGAGGGCAAGGGCAGCACTTGGGTAACAACTTCCTCACCCTTAAACACTGCTAACTAACATACTGACACCAAAAAGAGGGAGAGCAAGGGCAGTATTAACAGTTGTAAAGAATTAATTACATAAGTAGTTACCTTTTGTGGAAGAGTTAAAAGTCTTGCTCTTCAATGAATTAAATGCACAGGATGATGGAAACAGAAAAAGAAATCAGCAGATTTGAAGTTAGATAAAGGTGACAATGGCACATACAGCAGGCAGTACTCCAGCAGTGTGGGAAATTAAAATGATAAACCATGACAAATTAAAAAACCTATGACTGTTTCCCCTCAAAATTAACAGGAACAATGAAGTGACTGAGAAGCAGATTGTGGACTCTTGAAGTGCTCCTCTGGAGCGGTATTGTCATGCTCAGACATCAAAATGTTTGCATTGCTTCCAGTCTCATTCTCACTCCTGAATCATGTATCCCAGTTTTAGATTCAGAAGCCTTTATTTTGAGTGTTACAAATGTATTAGCTGTTAACTAAAATCCATAGCAGCCAATAGCTGGATGTTCAGCTATCAACAGATGGACTGTTGAACATCAATCTTTAAGGAAAACATTAAAGATCCTGAGGCTTGAATTCATCTGCAAGAGTCAGCACCATGGAGGAAAAAGAAACACTCTCCACCAGGAGTAAAGATTCCACAAGCTGCCTCAGAACGTGCAGTGCCACCTCATAATTTCCAAATCAAACCAGAAACATGAAGACAAAGCAAATCATGATGAAAGTCCAACATCTAAACTCAAAATGATTTATTCTTTTGCCACTCCAGTTTGATACTGATGGATCAGGGAAAAGAAAGGCTTTAACAAAAGGGTTTGATCTTTGACCATGACTCAATCCACACTCTCACTGCAGTCACATTTCAGTGGCCAAGCACATCTATACACAATGGGTTTCACCAGCTAGCCACTGGTTTGGGTTCTCAGGATCTTGAGTGGATTGAATATTGAAAGATATTTGCATCTCAGCCATATCACTTGGCAAGGTACTGACTTTCTGTATGAAATTCTTTCTCAGTTGTTAAACACTGGACACACAAACACTCCATCCCTCTGGGATGTGATTACCATTACAGACCTGCAATTAACAGAGATGAAATTGGTACCAGGAGAGTCTTGCCCACAGCTTTCCCTCAGCAGCACACACACACTCTTCAGCTTGCACACAAGCTGTGTACAAAGCTCATGTAGCTTCCTCTGACCCAGAATGTTAGTGCTGGGCATGCTTCTGCTTGTCTAAAGTCACTGCTCACAGCCTGTTGCTGTCCAACAGGTGTCCCTGGGAGCACATCCAACCCCACAGGTTCAGGGATGTTCACAGATACTCTTGACAGGTCAACAGGCTGCTGATTGTCACAAACCTTACTCTTGTTATAGGACTCCTGAAACGTGAAACCACATTGGTGAAGTTAGGGAAAAGAAACCATGCAGTGAAGAGCCAAAGAGGAGCAGATACACAGAGAAAGATCTGTTTTGCATGAATTAGCTCTTAGAGATCATCTGCACACTGCTGACAATCACTGCACACTTCTCTTGCTGGTTCACACATTTCACAGTGCATAGGGTGGCTTTTCTTATTTATTTGCTACATTTCCTAGTAGCATCCCTAATATTCATCTACTACAGCTAAAGGCAAGTGCAGAGAGATGCTGCAGGCCTTCAGGCTGTATTCATTGCCTTCATGAGGACAGAGACCACCCATCACACACAAGTGCAGACACTCACCCTCAAATCATCTCCAAGCAAGAGCTCCTGTGAAGCTTGACAGCTGCAGCCACAGAGGACAGGCTGAGTAAAGGTCACAGAAAGATACTTCATAGGTAAGGATCATTCAGGAACCAAGCAAGCACACAACAAACTTGTTGTAGAAACATCTGAAAGCCAACGTGGACACAGAATCCCCACACTTCGGAATGATCTGCACAGTCCCACTTAAACGTAAGGGAAATGCAAAAGCCACTGATGCAAACTGTGCTCAGCACACAATACACCTTGAAGCACACCACTGTCCTTACCATGGCTTAGAATGTCACTGCTTTAGCCACAAAGCCAAAACCCCTGCAGATTAGAAGGTCCTCTTAATAAAGTACCAGTGAAAACAAAGACATTACAATAAAAAAGCAGCTTCTCAGAGCAGTGTAAGGTAGGTAATGGCTCTGAAACACACAGAAGTGCACCACACAAGCTGGCAATGTTCAGAGGTCTCAGGAGCTTTAGATCCCATCACATCCCATTGTGCCTTGCACTCCAGAAATGCTGCTGCTGGGGCTGCAAAGGACAAAACACAGCCATGTCCTCCTGGAACAGCACTGGGAGCCAGGTGAGAATCACATTGGCTGAAAATCACATTGGCCTACAAGCTCAGCTGTAACCATGCTCAAAGTCTCATGTACTGCAGCACACAAATATGATGGCTCAGAACTGCTCCAAGTGACAATAACTACCTGCTGCTGGCCCCTTCAGAACACAAGACCAAGAAGATTGCTTGGTTGGTTGCTGTTTTGAGGCTTTAGTCTTTAAATTGGCCTTTTTCTCTACATGTAAGATTTTTTTTTGCTCTATTCCTGATCAGAAGTACCAATCCTCTTTCTGTAATGCCACAGTGACCACCACTTTGGCCCTGTCTGTGAGAATTCCATCCATGAGGTTCCTAACAAAGTCTGTTTGTTGAGGCACTTTAGAAACTGCCTACAGTTTATGGTCCTCACACTGCTGACCAGAGTAGAAACCAAGAGGACTGCTAGGGAAAAGGAAACCACCATATCTGAAGTTCTGAACTGGACAATGACAAAATGGAATCCCCAAGATGCAGTGCCAGTCCTACAGGAAGGCTTATCAGCAAGGTATGAACATTACAGCTGAGGGATATGGATTCAGAGTTCAAACATTGCTCTATTTCTCACCATGAAAATCACTGCCAGTCTCTTGCTCCTTCATTAACTCTCACTTGTTGCATAATGAGAGGTTTAAAGAATAACAAATTATTTTACTGGATTTTTCTGTGCCTCCTTAATATGCAAAATATGCAACACACACCTCCCCTCTCCCCCCCCCCCCCAATCTACAGACATTCAATTATTTTTGGTTTTACAGCAATCACTGTGAGTTGTAAGCCAGAGACACTCAGAGGTGTATATATTCAGATGTATACTCAAGGCTCTTGCCACACCAGAGTTTATACAGAGTATAGAAGAAGAGTTTTGCTACAGCAATGACAACCTTATGGTGTATCCTACTGGAGTGCCTTCAGTCCCAGGGTGTCAGGACTGACCACCACAGAGAGCAGCCTTATTTACAAAGTAAAAGAACACATTTTGAAATACTCCCTAGAACACTTCCATACTGCACTAGATTTTGACATCACCTACACCCAGGAGGACTGTGAGTTTCAAACAGTAAGGACACAATTCAGTTCCGAGTACAGTTAATGAACATCTTTTACAGACCTCAATATGTAACAGGACTCAAGCCCAGATTAGAGTCAGATTGTTTCCAGTGGCTCCGTTTGACCCTGGTCTTCATTAGGCAGGGGTTAAAGAGGTGAAACTGCTATTTGCATTTGATACTGTAACTCAGAGCAAAGACAATGGTCTCACAGCCTCACTGTATTGAATGTCCTGCAGTAAAGTTTATGCACACTATCAGATTTTGTGCAAAATGATTTAAAAACATTTTATAGACTCTGCTTCATTGAATGCTTCTCCTCAGGTACAATCTCCCCTTGAACAAAGCATCAAACACAGGTAAAAGCAGAAACCCTCCGCTCCGAAGACCCAGCCAGGCCCTGAGCCAAAGCCAAAGTGCTGTGCAGGGAAGGCAATCCCTTTAGCTGTGGTCCCCCGTGCCACAGGACAGCGGTGCCTGCAGAGGCAGGATGATGCCCGGCAAAGGGGTGCGCATCTCACACCCTGCTCGGGCATTCGGTACGTGAGGCACAAGCACATCAGCCCCGGGTGGCAATGAGCTCAGGGAAACAGCTGCACTTCACAGGGGTCACAGCAGCCACACCTTGCTGAACCTGGAGTGGCTTTAGCTTTCTGCTCAACTTCCATTTTCCCTTTCCTCTTCTGCACACGTCCCATCCCCACTCCTCTTCAGGGTACATTTCCCATTGATTTCCATTGCCTTTGGCAAGCCCTAAGCCAGCATAGTGTTCTCAGCACACCCAGGACCAGGAGCAGCAGAGAGGTGATAGAAAGTACGCAGAGGAAAGCCCACCTGACGTTAAATGGAAGCTGGTTCACCACTGTGCATTGCACCATGCTCGGAAGTTGCAGAGAAAACACAAGAGAAGGCTGAAATTCAGCACCCTGGGCTTGTCCTTAGGAAGCCCCCAGCTTACTAATACACAGAAACAGAAACTGTGAGTGCAGTTTGTAACTAGTTTAGAATGCAGACAGCCCGAGGTTCACTACAGCACAGAATCAGAGGACTAGAAGGTAAAGGTCCCACTTGCATTAGGATCTGGATCGTTCAGCATCAACACATGTCCAAAAGACAAATACAGAGTTGGTAAGTATGAAGTGGAGGTGCAGTGTGCCAGCACAGCCACAGTTCAAACCCAGAAAACTCATCCCAAGTGATTGCACATTAATGTAAGCCATCATACCAACACCCCTATGGCAATGCAGCATGATAAGAAGGTCATGGCCAACAACATCACCTATTCAAGAAAGCAATTTGCCAGCAGCTCTATTGACCACCACAGTATTTCATTATTAGAAGCATTTCCAGGTAAAAGAGAGGCCTTGCAGCACATGGCAAGCACAGCTGCCCCTTGCAGTCACTAAGCACACAGAGTTTTTAAAGACAGGAGAGAATCTGGACGTGCACATTTATCCACTGTGCCATTTCACTGCAGCTTAACAGCTCACACTCTGTGTGCAGCATGGTGCTAGAAAAGGAAACGGCGATCTTCACACTTTGTCACCAGAGGATGGAAAAGAGATACTCCACAACCATTAGGCCTAGGTTGGTAGCTGTTGGTTTTTTCAGCACACAGCAGCACTCCTTGCCTGCTTGTTTTATTCTCAAGAAAGAAAGAGCTGATGCCCTCTGTGCTCACATTTCCCATGGTGACCATTTGTTTTATTCACTGAACTCCAGAAGCAAGGCAGGTTTGAGATGTTTATTATTGATCTGTGTTAGTAATGCACAACCATTAATAGAAAGCACACGGTAAGAAAGGAGTCAGATTGTGAAAGCACCATCAGTAGCTTTGCCCCTGGTTTCCTTAGCTGACCATCAAGGTGTGTGTTGGAAAGCACCACACGATTCTAAGAGTGCTAGAAAATGAAGGCATTAACCCAGGTGTAATAATCCTCTGGTCAAACTCTCCTGGATTTCCCACACCACCAATATGCTTTTCATGCTCTTCTGCTGCTGTATTTGGAGAACGATAGCATTGAACACATGGTTATCAAAATAGACTTTAGGCAAAGAAAGGTAAGAAATGAGAGAGTTTGAGCTGTCAGGAGCTCATAATTTGATACCTTGCTCTATACTGCCACTCCTTACTGGAACCTGCGGGAGCTGTCTTCCCCTGCGACTGCTGAAGGCTGTGTCTGCAGGAGGAGACTGTGAGGGACTTCCTTGGTGATATATTCTGCAAAGGAAATTGAGACATGAGGAAAAATCACTCAAAAGCAGAGAAGGTTTCTGTCCTCAATTCTAAACACACTTGGAGTTGTAAATGCTGAAGATGAGTTTGAGGAAGGCTGCATGGGGTGTATGCCATACACATAGGCTCAGGGATAGGCACCTAGGGGACTTGAAAGGCCTCACATTTAATTTCTCTAATTACTTGCAGCTATGCAGAAATATTTCCCTTTGGCTTGCTGCTGTGGTGGTATTCTTAAATAATGTACTACGCAACACCCATTGACTGAAAAGGACTTTTCTAAGTACCATTTATGATCGTGGCTTACAATTTAGCTATTTTCTCCTGCACTGGGGCAGGAGGGCAATCCCAAATTCACCTTTATATTGGATTAATGTTTATATTTTATTTATAACCTTTTGTATTTTATTTATAACCTTTTATACTTTATAATATTTATATTTTATTTATAAAATAAATATTTGCAACCTTTATATTGTATTTGCAAACTTTATATTGCATTTGTAACTTTCATATTGTATTTGTAACCTTTATATTGTATTCACAACATTTATATTGTATTTGTAACCTTTATATTGTATTTGCAACCTTTATATTGTATTTGTAACCTTTATATTGTATTTGCAACCTTTATATTGTATTTGTAACCTTTATATTTTATTTGTAACCTTTATATTGTACTTGCAACCTTTATATTTTATTTGTAACCTTTATATTGTATTTATAACTTTTATATTGTATTTGCAACCTTTATATTTTATTAACTTCTGCATTCCCTTAGTGCTGATGCAGTAACCACACAAGGACACAGAGAGCAGGACAGCAAGTGCCTATTCCCATGGGAATACCTGACCTTTAACCTTGGTATTGAGGGGGTGCATATGTGGTACATGTGAAGAATGTAAAAGAGTTTCAATCATTTTTATTGTTACTTATACTTTAATTTTTATTTATTTATTTGTACCTAAGTAGATCTCCTAAACCCCTTGGCTGAATTCTGCTTAGCACTATGACCACTTGATTTCTTATGTGTAGATCCAGATCTGAGTGCAACACATCAAACACCTTGGCCCAGCTGGGAAGCTTTCATTCCAAACAAGTAGGGTCCCCACTAGCCACTGAGGGAAAAGTTGAAGTAAAACTAAACGTAAAGTTTAAGCAAAAGTAAAACAAAGATGGGAAAGTGAGCAGTGAGAGGGAGAGTTTACTATTCAATGCCCTTGCCAGTTAGAATAGCATCACACCAACTGTAGTGGATCAGAGAATCATGGAATGGCTCAGGTTGGAAGGGACCTCAGAGATCTTCTACTCCAAACTCCCTGCTGTGGACAAGGACACCTCTCAGCTAGACATGGTTGCTCAAGGCCTTGAACAGCTCCAGGGAGGAGGCATCCACAGCTTTCCTAGGTCACCCATTCAAGACTCTCACCACCCTAGTACTGAAGAACTTCTTCCTCAGCTCCAGTCTAACCCTGCTCTGCCTCAGCTTCAAACCATTCCTCCTTGGCCTGTCTCTAAACACCCTCAGGAAATGTCACTCTGCAGCATTCCTGCAGATTCCCTCCAGGTATTGGACTTTATTGGGACTTTATTCTTCTACAAGTCAGGGATTCACTCCTGTGCCACAGAATGAGAGCAATTTTTCTCTGGATGGCTACAGGTACTCCACACCTTTCAGTCTTCCTGCAGGATCCCTTCGGGTACCAGGAGGCAGCTCTAAGGTCCCCTTGGAGTCTTCTCTCCTCCAGGTTGAGCAACCCCAGCTCCTTCAGCCTATCACTGTTTATCTACCACCCCAAGGTGGCAAAGAGATAATCTGCAATGTTAAGTAAATGATTTGTGGGGTTGATGCTGGGTACTTAAGCGCCTTTCTCCCAACCTGGCAGCTGTGCACAGCAGGGGACCTCCTGCACAGCATTTCAGAAAAATGCTTGGGTAATTTTCATAGGGATACAGAATGAAACACAGCAATGGAAGGCCAGAGCACAGCCAGCTCTTTACCCTCATGCTGCAGAGCTACTCCAGTACCACGTTGGGATGGTGACAAGAGGGGACACAGAGGATATGGGAGAAGGTTAAGTACCACAGTGTTGCACGTAAGTACAACACAGCCAGCAGTGCTAATCATGGAGATACAACAATGACAGAGATTCAACTCAATCCATGACAGTAACACTGCAGATGATAACAATATAGCTCTTGGTGCTGTCACAGGTGCTCCACTGCAGAAGTCACCTCAGAGGCAGACTCCAAAAGCTGCTTACAAGAGCTATTTCCTCACCCACCAGCAAGCCTACCTTTCTGCTTCAGGTGCAGAGCCTTTCCTAGTTTGCTTTTGGCTGCTGTATCTTTCCACTTTCCTGGACTGCCTGTGAAATGAGATGTCAGAGAAGAAATAAGCAAAGGAGAATACAGAAACAGGAAGATTATTTACTCGTGTGCTATAAAGGTAACAACAGAAAGGGTTGGCAGATGGAAAAGTGACAACTGTCATCATGAACAGGTTTGGTGAACTGGAGAGTTAAGATTAGCTTTGACTGAGGATGATGATGATGATGATGATGTGGAAGTTACAAGGAACCAAATCAGGGGAGGTAACATCAATCCTGACTGAACCACTTCACAGTCTGCATCTGATTAGAAGCAATACCCTCTCCTAGGACTTTTACTCATCTCATAACAGCATGGCAAACAAATGCAGAGGAGACAGGAGGGAAGCAATTTGATCAGAGACATCTTGAATCATTAATCAGAAGGGGAAAACAAATATTACAGCAAGTACTGCTCAAATATAACCCTTAAAAATGGCTTTAAAATCTGAATTTGAAAAGCAAAAGCACTGATGCACTAGATCTGATTTAAACAATGCTGTCAGAGTTAAAAACTTGCCTTTTACAGAATCTCAGCATATGCAAACTTGTTACAGTGTAGAAATGGCTTAGAAAAGCTCCAATGACTTTTTTTCTATTCAATATAAGTTTTGAAGTTTCTTTCATTCCTTGGCTCCTTTCCTGCACTACTGTTTTGTGGAATTGATCAGACAATGGGATAGTAAGGCACTGGTTACCTCTGACAGTCTGAGCAGTGACTTTGATAGGAAATAAGGGCAATGAGGAGTAATATGATTAAATAAATATAAGAATATAAATGTAAAACATCTTTCACCATTATGTCCCAGTACTAGACACAAAGATAGATAGGTAGATAGAGACAGAGACAGACAGATAGACAGATAGAAAGATAGATACAGAGATAGAAAGATAGAGATAGAGATAGAGATAGAGATAGAGATAGAGATAGGAGAGATAGGAGAGGTAGAGATGGAGATATAGAGACAGAGATAGAGATGATAGAGATGATAGAGATAGACACAGAGATAGAGACAGAGATAGAGGTGATAGAGATGGAGATGATAGAGATAGACATAGAGATAGAGACAGAGATAGAGAGGATAGAGATAGAGATGATAGAGATAGACACAGAGATAGAGACAGAGATAGAGATGATAGAGATAGATAGGAGATAGAGATAGAGATATATAGGCAGATATATAGAGAGATACATATGCAGATATAGATATAGAGACACAATGAAAATCTCTGCAAGTCTTGTGTGCTCAAAAATTTGTCGTTTCTACCCATAGTCTTGGGAGGAGATTCAAATTAGGGTTTACAATTTTGAACCTCTGATAATATTTTTTAAAAATTATTATTATTCTCTTTCTTCCTTTTTTTTTTTTTCCCTTCAAATAAAATGTGCATAGAGTATTTCAGGAGTGGTCAAAACCAGAGAGTGAAGATTATTCACTGATGGCCCGGAAATGCTGGTAAACCGTAATCTGCATCTCACACTGGTGTAAGAAGCATGGATAGGAACTTGGAATGATTACAATTTACGTAAATAATACATGAAACTATAAAATAAACACTGTGGGCAAAACTAATAGATTAAAATAATATTTTCCTTTTAAACCTTTGTGGCTTTTAACCCAATGACTGAACTGGAAAATTCCTAAGCAGCTGTAACACCAAGTTACACCCCAAGAATCTAATCAGAGTGGATTTTGATGATTTGTATCCACTGCAGCATTTGCTGAACATTATCCTGTGACAGTGTGCTCCACAGCAAAGAAAACCCTGCAGCAAGACAGGTTTTGCTTTGTGCATGAGCAGAGCTCATTACCTGATGCTTTTAAGGTTTGAAAAGAATGTGCTTTCTTACTAAACAATTATTATCTTGAATTAAAAATATTAAAATACTCTTTGTCCTCAAACTATTTCACCAGATTTTATATATTTTTTTCATTACTTTTAATTTTTGTCTTTAGCAGGACAAATACAAGGTGGGCACACAGGGGGAAACACAAGAAATGCTGCAGCATCAGTTACAATTCAAGGTTCACAAAGTATTTCAAGTTATGGTTAGAAGCCCTGAAGGCAGCAGCATTATGGCATCCTCTGTTTCTGTTTGCTGGTTTGAGGCTCTTTTGCCTCTTGAACCTTAGGTGAGTTGCTTAGACTGGGACACGATGTGCAGTGGAGGAAAAGCTGACTTAGGGACTAGAATCATAGAATCATAGAATCAAGAATCAAGAAGGTTGGAAGAGACCTCAAAGATCGAGTCCAACCTGTTACCCTAAACCTCATGACTATCTAAACCATGGCACCAAGTGCCACGTCCAATCCCCTCTTGAACACCTCCCTGGAGAGGGATGGGGACTCCACCACCTCCCTGGGCAGCCCATTCCAATGGCCAACCACTCTCTCTGTGAAGAACTTTCTCCTCACCTCCAGCCTAAACCTCCCCTGGTGCAGCTTGAGACTGTGTCCTCTTGTTCTGCTGCTGGTTGCCTGGGAGAAGAGACCAAACCCCTCCTGGCTACAACCTCCCTTCAGGTAGTTGTAGACAGCAATGAGGTCTCCCCTGAGCCTCCTCTTCTCCAGGCTAAACACCCCCAGCTCCCTCAGCCTCTCCTCATAGGGCTTGTGCTCAAGGCCTCTCCCCAGCCTCCTTGCCCTTCTCTGGACATGCTCCAGCAATTCAACATCTTTCCTAAACTGAGGGGCCCAGAACTGGACACAGTACTCAAGGTGTGGCCTAACCAGTGCCGTGTACAGGGGTACAATGACCTCCCTGCTCCTGCTGGCCACACTCTGCCTGATGCAGGCCAGGATGCCATTGGCTCTCTTGGCCACCTGGGCACACTGCTGGCTCATGTTGAGCCGGCTGTTGTGAGATGGCAAAGCTGAGAGCAGGAGATGCTTTGCTGTGGGAAGTGACCAAGGGCTATACAGCACCAGCAAGCGGAATATGCTCTGTGTGAGCCACAGACACTAGAAATGTGTTTAAAATCACAATTTCCTTCCTGTTTGCTGCTCCTACAGCACTGGCAGTGCTGGCTTAGCCTGAGCATGCAGTGGGCATTGGCAGGTGCACGTTTAGGCCTCCTTTCACCCTCATATACAATGTGCAGAGTGTAGTGGGGATAAGAACACTCAGCTCAAGCTCAAATTTACCTCTTAAATGTACTTGATAGGTGATTAAATATTATCTATGAACCACCCATGCACACAGACACTTGTAGATAAAAGGAGGAAAAAAACTAAAGGTGTGGAAGGGTTATGCAGAGCATATGAAGAACATAAGATACCCAACACCTCATTTACTTGGCAGTATGATGTGAGGAAATAAGTATACCTCTGTGCTGCTCCAGGTCTAGCGCTTAGGTGGTCTACACTGTCCTGCTTTGGAATGCAAGAGTCCAGTGTCCTTGTTCGTCAGAAAGTTTGGGAACATGGATGTGGATTTGGACAGAATGAGCAGAAACAGAGAGATGGTCACATGCAGTGAAGGTGGAGACATGCAGTCAGCTATATAACCAAGAGCTTTAAGGCAGGACCTGCTGAGGAAGGCTCTCTTGCTCATTTCCCTTGACATTGATTGCATCCAGACCATTCAAGGAAATGGTAAACATTTTAGAATCAGCAATCCAAGATGCAATAAAGAATGGAAGCCACAAGAGCCTTTTTAAAAACCTTTAAAACCACCACGCTCCAAACTCCCTTTAGGCAGTTGTAAAGAGCAAGAAGGTCTCCACTCTGCCTCCTGTCCTCCAGAGATCCAGGCCAAATGACTTTGCCAGTGGCAGTGCACAGCACACCTCAAGTCCTCCTCATGGGAAGAGCAGAAGGGTACTTGCTCTACAGCTTGCTTCAAGATGCCTTTTGGCCAAGCATTCTTGAGGATCATAGAATCACAGAACAGCTTAGGCTGGAAGAGACCTTGGAGATCCTCTACTCCAAACCCCTGCCATGAGCAGGGACACCTCCCACCAGTCCAGGCTGCTCCAGGCCACATCCAACCCGGACTTGAACATCTCCAGGGAGGAGGCAGCCACAGCCTCTCTGGACAACCCATTCCAGAGTCTTGCCACACTCCTAGTGAAGAATTTCTTCTGAAGATCCAATCTAAACCTATTCTCCTTCAGTTCAAATCTATTTCCCCTTGGCCTATCAGTGGACACTGTTGTAAACAGTCCCTCTGCAGCCTTCCTGTAGGATCTCTTCAGGCACTGGAAGGATGCTTTAAGCTCCCCCCCAGAGTCTTCTCTTCTGCCAAGACCTCTAGTAAAATAGCTGTTATGAATAAATGCACAACTATAAATTATAGAATCAGAGAATCAGACAGATTGGGAGGCAACTCCAAAGCTCATCCAGCCCAACCCCTCTGCACTCAGCAGGGACATCCTCAACTAGAGCAGCTTGCCCACAGCCCTCTCCAGCCTCATCTGGAAGATCTCCAGGGATGGAGCCTCAACCACCTCCCTGGGCAACCTGTGCCAGTGTTCCACCACCCTCCTGCTGCACAACTTCTTCCTCACATCCAATCTCAAGCTGCTCTGCTCTCCTTTGAAGCCATTGTCCCTGCTCCTGTCCCTGCAGCCCTTTGCAAACAGTCTCTCTGCAGCCTTCTTGCAGCCCCTTCAGGTCCTGGCAGGCTGCTCTTAGGTGTCCCTGCAGCCTTCTCTTCTCCAGGCTGAACACCCCCAGCTCCCTCAGCCTGTCCTCCTAGTAGAGCTGCTCCAACTTCCTGATCATTTTTGTGGCCTCTTCTGGACCTTCTCCATCAGCTCCATGTCTCTCCTGTGCTGAGGACTCCAGAGCTGGTGTCTATGAATAAATAAGTTTCACAAACTGAATGTAAATGATCCAAATTAGCAAGAATGCACAAGGAATATGTTTAAAGAATGCATTCAGGAATAGATCTTCTTGATTGCACCCTAAATGCAAATTGGGACAATTTGTAAGGCAGATCTGGAATGTACTCAAAAGAAAAACAAGATGACATCTGTCAGAGTCAAGCAATCTGTCAAAAAGTGATTTGGCAGCTGTGAAAAGCAGGCAGTTAGCTGCCCCTGCTGATCCATCACACTCAGCCCCTGACACCCACAGCATCAGCTGTCAAATCCATACAAACACACAGCATCATAGAGTGCACTGGGTTGGAAGGGACCTCTAGAAGTCATCTAGACCAGCCTCCCCTGCAGGGACATCCCCAGCCAAATATTGGAATCACCTCCCAAGGCAAGCAGGGGATTCCTGTACACTGGTCAGTTTTAAGACCCACCCTAACAGGTGCTGGGCCAGCTCATTTCAGCTATACTATTACCCAGAAAGGTTGGACCAGATGATCCTTAGGGAGTCCCTTCCAACCTAGCATTCTGTGATTGTGTGATCAGGTTGCTCAGACTCCCATCCAGCCTGACCTTGAATGTCTCCAGGGACAGGGCATGCAGCATCTGTAAGGGGGCACAAACCTAAAATCATGGTTCACAGGTTTAATTTTATAATTAAATGACAAATGACAAAACTCTTACTCCAACCCCAGAAATGCCACTGAAACAGACTCTTCCCACCTGGTGTTAGTGGAATACATCCAGGATCAAGCAAACAGGACCAAATCCAGTACAAATAAGTACTCTAAGTGGATAGTCTTCAGCAGAAGGTGAATTCCTAACCCTGCAGTAACTGAGCTGTATGCATGTACCAGTCTAAACAGTTCTACATGCAGCTTCCTAAAGGGGATTATTTCCATAAGCCAGCTGTCTTCTGTCATTTACTGTAACACTAAACACTGGAAGGGAAAATTCTGAGTTTGCATCTCAATAGAAATTAGAATCTCTGTGTATAAAAACAAACAGACAGACAGACAATCAGATCTTGCTGGAAAAAAAAAAAAACAAAGAATAAAAATCCTACTGCCAAAGCAATGGAATAGCAAAACTAATCAGAGCAGAAAGGTCATTATTAGAGAAAAACCAAAAGGTGTTTGCATGAATCATAGCTGATATTCAGCATAAAGTTTTATTTCAAGCACTGATGCCTTAAGCAAAACCTACCTTGTTAGGAGAACATGCTCCATGGAGACCATCCTGATTGGGACAGGAATTTACACACAGAGCCAATTCTGACACACACCAACTACCAAGTGTTACCAAAACTTCCAACACAGCAGTTTGTGCTTGGTTGGGTGTTTTTTCCCTTAGGAAAATGTTGTTCAAAAAAAACCCCAAAACAAAGCAAACATAACAAACCTAACCAAAAGGCCACTAATAAAATAAAAAGAAAGAAGTAGACAGGAATAGGCTCTGCAACAAATACTTCTCATATTATAAAGCACCACAGTGAAAACACCACCAGCAGCAGCAGCATTTACAGAAGCAGGCAGAACCAGACCAAAGGAGGTTAACAGAGATGATGCTCTTTGCACCAAGACGTCTGATCCCACGGCTTGTGACCACTCTGGCAAACAGAAAGCTTGACAAGACATCCACTCCCAGGTGCTTTATAACAGCTCAAGGAAATGCAGGGATGGTTAACTCAAGCTGCTGCTCTATTTGGGGCTTCTGGAGGCTGCAAGTTTCTCTTTCCATGGAGGCACACTCACAAATGTCATCCTCAGAGTGCAGAATGCAGTAGGGCTTTGCAGCTGGGAGGAGCTGACCAGTACCTGTCATCCTCCGGAGATGCATGCTGGATATGAATCCTGGGACTAGTAGGTCGTCTCCTCTCTAGGGAGGGGGACCATCTACCCCTGTTTGCCCATTCAATAAAACAGGAGAGAAACAGGATATTTAGTTTGTGATCAAATCAATCCTATGGGATTTGGGACTGGAAGAATACCCCACAAAGGACGGGCAGTGTGTCATTGCACTGCTGTGTTTGGAACCCCCATGCATGCTGTTCCTATGGCTGCTCGCCCCAAAAATCACAATTTAGACCAAGAGAAATATTTCACATAGTGAACCACCAAGTTTTCGAAGGCCAGATTATCTAAATCCTGTCACTCACACAGGAAGTCAGCACTTCAAACTCAAGGCAGCTGTTCAAAGACCATCTGATGGTCAGTTTCTGTCAGTTCCTCTCTGAATCATAGAGTGCTCTGGGTTGGATGGGACCTTAAAGATCATCCAGTTCCAAACTCCTGCCATGGGCAGAGACCCCTCCCACTGAACCACAGTGCTCAAGGCCTCTCCTACTTCTTTGCACTGGATTCTCAGTAAAAATCATAGAATCATAGAATGGTCTGGGTTGGAAGGGAGCTACAAAGCTCATCCAGTCCAGCCCCTCTGCAGTCAGCAGGGACATCCTCCACCAGATCAGGCTGCCCAGAGCCCTCTCCAGCGTCACCTTGAAGATCTGCAAGGACACATGAAATGCAAGACTATGAATTTTAAGTAAAATTCTGAGGCATAAAGTGACCCTTTTCTGGAATGCAAGGGCAGAGTAAAGGTTAATTAGCTACAACTAAGCTGCACACTTGTGCCCAAGCACTGGGGTCCTTTCATTTCTTCATGTAGACAGCCTGATCAGGCAGCCTCCTCTGCTCATTTCTCTGCATTGTGTTGTACAATTAAATTTAACAAAAAAGGCCTGAATTATGACTGAAAACTGGTGCCTTACAGGATTTTTCCTTTAACTAAAAATGATGTACCTCATACTCCAGCCTGGGGTTGCTTGTTTTGTGGGGATATTAGGTGGTTGCAATAGTACAAGGGTATGCATGAGAATTTCCAAAATCAACATCTAAATACTGATTTGTTTGTACTGAGATATTTTTATTAAATGAAATCATTCAATACTGATTTACTGTTGAATACTGATTTAAATACTGCTGCATTTAAATGCAGCAACATGGTCACTCCAGGATACTTCACTTTCTGAGGCATCCTTCCAGTCCATGTAACAAGGCAAAGGGTTTGAGTTATGGCACATGCAAATAATAAAGGCTTCAAGGAGATTAGTAGCACTTGAGCAGTTAGGTAGATCTTTCAGAAGAGCAAATAGGTTGTTACTTGTCAGTTTCTTTTTCTTTCCAAAGCATGAGTCAAAGGAAATGTCAATGCCTCAGTGCACTCAGAGCCCTTAATATGCTGATATCCTTCACAAAACTTCAGCAGCATCTGATGGAATGGACTTGGGTCATGCAGTATGAACTTTGAGAAGCTTGAGATGACCATGAGCCACAGCACATCACAGACAGCAAAGCAATCAACTGTTCCTTGGCATGGGTGACAGGAAACACAAGGCACTGTGTCCCAAATGCAGACAGCTACTGCACTGCACAACATTTTCCATGGCAATGGTGGTATTCAGCACAACTGCTCAAGGCATGCGGTGCAAACACCTAACACTGCAGACTCAAAAGCCTACGAAAGCCAACATGAAATCAGGACAGGTCTTAACTGGACCCCATGACAGCTCCAACTTCTCTGCTCTCCATTGATGAGCAGGGAAGAGGCTCCTGCTCAGCTCTGTATCTTGCCTAGGTGGCAGTGACCAGCTGACAAAAAACATTCTGAAGGTCTCTGAAAAGTTTTATTCCTACTACAGGAAGCAGCTCAGACCAAATCTAAGCTAGCTGCACTTTGCAGGTGTGCTGGCCCTGTTGTACATGAACTAACCCCTGGGCTGTGCTGGTTTTCCTTGCTCACATCTCCACTAACCTCTCAGGACCAAAGCATACAAGGAGAACTAGCTCACAGCTGCTGTTGTGAGAACACACACAATTGCTTGCAGCAGGAGGCTTAGCAGAGAAAGAGAAGCCACTCTGCATATTGGCAAGGAACTCTCTGTGCCTGCAATTTTAATAACATCTTCTCCAGACTGATTTATGATCATAGAATCATAGAATTGTCAGGGTTGGAAGCAGACCTCAAGGATCATCCAGTTCCAACCCCTGCCTTCCACCCCACACTAGAGCAGGTTGCTCAGAGCCACATCCAGCCTGGCCTTAAAAACTTCCAGGGATGAGGCTTCCACCACCTCCCTGGGCAACCTGTTTCAGATGGTGATGAGAAACCACTGCTGAATCAGTTCAGATATTGCACTGAAGTAACATCCCTGTGTGGTTTCATAGACTCATTTTGGTTGGAAAAGACCTATAAGGTCCTCAAGCCCAACCTGGGTGGAAGCTGGAGGTCTCTAACTTCTGCGTTCTAGACTGATGGGACCCAATTAATGGGGGGGAAAAAAGGCAGAAAAAATGATACACATTAAAAAAGACAAACACACACAAAAAAAGATACTAAAGGAAGCAGTGTAAGCAAAAACATTTTAAATGGCATCAGAGGATGTTCCTGAGTGCATTATAAACTAACATGTCTTGCAGATCATCACAGAAACTTAAACAACACAACCACTTGGTGATACAAACAATAAACAAAACACTTGGAATAAAAAGGAGGGGGAAACAAAGAGAAAAGGCAGGCCTGGGGCAGCTGTGTAGGTGTGTGAGTAGAGGCTGGGTGGTTTGGAGGAGCCACAAAGGAAAGGAATGTTGGTTGTTGCTGTTGTTGGTTTGGTTTTGGTTTAGTGCAGCTAAAAAGACTTCTGTATTCCAAATTCCTATCTACAGCTGAGAGTCTTTTTTTTGTCTGCTGGTCTGTGTGGGTCAACCAAATGACTTTTACTAGGAAAGCAGACTTGAGAATTCTACCTTTGTGTTTGGAGGGCTGAACAGCTAACTGCTCGAGCAGAATCTACACCATCCAGTGTTCCTCTGTGTCATAAGCAGCACCAACCCCACACTTGGCAGGTATTTGCCTCATCGTAGAACAGTTTAGGTTGGAAGTGACCTTGAAAACCATCCAGTTTCATCCCCCTGCCATGGGCAGTAACACTTTCCACCAGCCCAGATTGCTCAAGGCCTCATCCAACCTGGCCTTGAACACCTCCAGGGAGGGGACATTCACAGCCTCCACGGGTAACCTGTTCCACTGTCTCACCACCTTATCTTTTAATATCTTCTTAGTTCCATTCTATTCCAGAAGAAGAACTTTTCAGCACCCTCAAGATGCTTCCCAGGTCAAAAGCACCTATTTAGGATTCCTAAAAGCAAAGAACCTGATACTGCCTTTAGTGATGCTCTAAAATCTGTCCCCTCACCCTGATATAGTTCTTAGCCAAAGCCATCTATCATCTCACCCTGAAACAATATCCTTCTTCAGCCCAAAGCCACAGGCTGTGGTGAGAAATTCCCTTTGAGAACAATCCCATCTGCCAAGGCCACAAGGGAGCATTTGCTTCACCTAAGACTTTGAACCAAGCTACTGTGATGCTCACATTTCAGAAAGCATGCAGAAAACACCTGCAGAATGTGACACAACAATGTTCTTTAAAAACTGCAGAGGGATCTTCTTAAGCCTTAATGTGAGCCTTGATGTGATGGCACAGAGCGACAAAAACTCAGTGCAGTGATTTGCTTGCACTTGCCAAAGCAGCTGCAGCAGACTGAGGTTAAGAAAGCAATGACCTGGGGCTGTCTTGCAGAAAACCCAGCACTGTGCAAGCTGCAGTTCTGGTTTGAAATGTGAGAGTTCTGTCACAGCTTATGAATTATGTCACCAGCTTATTAGCAGTCCACAGAACAGGCAAGAAACAGACAGAGCACTTCTTAAGCAAAGGATGATGGAGATCAGCAACCAGCTTTGTCAAAACAATCAACACTGCAATGCCATTATCAGCATACTGAGGACTTCTGTAAGCAATGACAGCAGCTTGGAGTGAAACAAGGGAAGAAGCCAGAAGCAGTTATAAACTCCAAGACACAATCTGCATGACACACATGAAGACAGGAGCAAAAATGTCTACAGCACCAAAGCAAGACATGAATGTAGGAGAAGGTAGAGGATGGGAACCAAAACTGATCAAGATCACCAGCACAGATGACAAGAAATGTACAAGTGTTTGGTTTATACCTTTCTCGTTCTGGTGAATGCAAACTAGTATCTGGTCTCAAGCAGTTGGTACTAGCACTCCTAACCCTGTCAAGGGAGGGCTGCAGTTCACTAGTGCCAGTGCATTGCATCCAATGGTAGAAGAGAAAGAAAAAGAAAACAAAGAAAGGAATACAATGTTAGATATTAACTCATAAAATAATGCTCTCATTACAGAAAATGTCCAATCACAATGGTTCAGTCAAGGAGAACAGAAAAAAGCTGACTGGATGACAGTGCCAAGGTTTGTTCAGAAAACAAAAGCAAACACAGGACTGCTAACTTTTTATTTTTTTAACTTTTTGCTAGGGTGGTTGGAATGTTTAAAACTGAATGAGACAGAAGAATATCTGCTTGTAAGCAGGTGCCATGAGAAATACCCAACAGCGAATGTAAATCCTTGTTAAAGCAGTAAACCTTCAGCTAACATGAAAGGCTGTGATATATAATGCAGTGTGTGAAATCACTTCACAGGGAAGCTCATTCACTCCACAACTCCTTATCAGATACCAGCCAGGAGTGGGGGGATGAATCCTCAGGGTCTTACCTAACCAGCAGCTCAGCTCCCAATTTCGGTAGTGTTGAATTAAGGCAATCAGGAAGGAGTGAAATATCCTGTCTAACCGCGGGCTGGCTCTTAGCACATGCAGGAAGAGTTGAGCTTTGTAAATGAAAATGATTTAAACAAAATGAAAAATACATTTGGCACACAAACAAAATCTAACACATAAAAAAAAAAATCAAGGTAAAAAAACAAAAAACCCCAAATGTACAATATGTGATTGTAGCCTAAAACAGAGTGGTTGGGGTTGGGTTCTTGGTTACACAGGGCTTGATCTAAGCAGGTACATGAAGTTAGTGTAGTATCTTGTGGTAGTATCTTGGTTATAAGAACTGTAGGGAACTCTTCTCTCATCATTTAGCAAGGTAGGACTATTTAGTTTTTCTACAGAGAAACTAACTACATAGAGGGGACTCTAAACACTTCTTACCTGTATAGGTTCCAGTGAGTGCCATTTTCTAGTAAAGGCATCTTGGGTGGTAATGTTTTATAGTGCCTAACAGAGCTTCTGGAATGTGGTGGAAGAGAGAAGAAAAGAGAACAACACAAAACCATGCCAGAAATGTAAAAAAGAAAAAAAAAAAAAAGACAGGGAAATGTAAGCCAAACCTGAGCAGAACATAAAATAAATGCACTATGTCCTACTGCACTTCACAGCTCTAGGAGCAGATTTCTCCTGTACTGTGGCAGCTCTCTGGGGGACAAACTGTTGTGCTCACACCTGTGTGAATGTAGTCCATAAGCTCATGGCAACACTGGCACGGCTCAGGCTTTTTCTTTCTCCTGAAAAGAACCTAAATTCCATTACACAGAATCACAGAACAACCATGGTTGGAAAAAATGGCTAAGCCCATCAAGCCCAACCATTTCCTAACTCTTATCAGTGCCACGTTACTCAAGATTTTAAAATAAAATATACAGGCTGTTGTAAAGGATTAGGTTGATGTTAAACTTGCTTCTTATTTCTCTCAGAGGTCTCTTACTTAGACCTACAGAGACTTCAACCTCTTCAGTAGCCCTAAGCTTCCTAAAATGGTGATCTAGAGTATTACAAAGAAGTGACTTACAGATACATTAGCACCTGGCATTTCTGAATGGGAAACTCTTCTGGAAGAGATGCATTAGCTTCAAAATCTAACTGTAATTAAATGCTATTAATAGTAAGCTAATTAAAACACCTAGGAGATCCACTGCAGCAACAGCACAGCAGCACTCTTACACAGAGTCACAGATCGCAGGGGCTGGAAGGGACCTTGAAAGCTCATCCAGCCCAACCCCCCTGCCAGAGCAGGGTCACCCAGGGCAGGTACCATAGGAATGCATCCAGGTGGGTTTGGAAAGTCTCCAGAGAAGGAGACTCCACAACCTCTTTGAGCAGCCTGCTCCAGGGATCCAGTACCCTCACAGTGAGCACACACCTGGAGTATTGTGTTCAGTTCTGGATTCTCCAGTTCAAGAGACAGGGAACTACTAAGGAGAGTCCAGTGGAGGGCCACAAAGATGCTAAGGGAACTGGAGCATCTCTCTTACAAAGAGAGGCTGAGAGACCTGAGGCTGTTTAGCCTGGAGAAGACTGGGAGGGGATCCTATCAGTGCTGATCAGCATCTAAAGGTTGGGGGCCAAGAGGATGGGGCTGGGCTCTGTGGCACTTTTAGGTTGTACCTAGGAAAATTTTCCACATATTGAATGACAGGACAAGGAACAACAAGTACAAACTGGAACCCAGGAGGTTCCACCTCAACATGAGGAGAAACTTTACTGTGAGGGTGCTGAGCCCTGGAGCAGGCTGCCTGGAGAGGTTGTGGAGTCTCCGTCTCTGGAGACTTTCAAAACCTGCCTGGATGCATTCCTGGGTGACCTGCCCTGGGTGACCCTGCTTTGGCAGGGGGTTGGTCTGGATGATCTATGGAGGTCCCTTCCAACCCCTACCATTCTGTGACTCTGTGAAATGTTTGCTGTAGTATTCCTCTCTCCCTAGAGAAGAAAGGAGCAATTTGCAAGCAGACAGTGGCTGCCATTTCGTGGTGAAGGGTTAAACCCCAATTTCTAACAATTTTCCACGCACCCTCCCAGGACACAGCTGTGGTGCTGTCAGCAGAAGGAAGAGCAGCCTCCAGGATTCTGCACCTCCACAAACAGTCAGTCCTAACAGGACATTGCTGGCTAGGCTTGGAGCCAGGCATAGCAGCTCAACATGACAAATCCAGCTGTGTGACAGCCAGGTGGAACAAACAGTGTTTGCAAAACCCTGAGGGCTTTAACAGAGGAGCTCTGACCCTTCCTCTATAGCTTTAGTGGTCATCACTGCTGACATGTCTGCCAGGCATCACTGATGTGGCATGGTTGGAACAAAGGACTGGGTGTCCGTCGGGTCAGCTCTGGCATCCTAGCAGATATTAGCAGTCAATGTGGGGGTGATCTGAGACATGGATTAAGACAACCCATGGTCTGTGGCCTACCTGTCCTACCCTATGTCTGCTATTAGTCAGTAAGTGCATGGAGCTGGGCAGCTAGGACCAGAGGTGTTCTATCCTTGTGTATTGAACTAACCACAGCTCCTACCTTTGCAGCTTGAACTGTCTCATGTTAATATTCCTTTCACTGAACATGAAACCCTTAACACTTCCATTTTAAGATGAAGCTGTCTCAACAACTAATTAAAACATCATTTAGCAAGCTCTGGAAAACAAGGATAAGAGTCTTACAATGTCTCTAACATGACTACATTTCAGGGCAAAAATTGCAACTTGGATCAGGCTGCACAAGCCTCAAAGTTAAAGTAAAAAAGTAATCTATTGTCTTCTCTTGCCCTTGCATTCACCTTCAGTGCATTGCTAAAAGCACCATTCTATTTATAGCACAGCATTGCTCTTAAAGGGGGGAATTTGGTACTTTTCTTGATCATGAAATCAATAACAACAATACTTATAATAAGGGAAAAGGCAGGGAAGGGTTGTACTCTCTGAAAAGGTTATTAAAGTTTATTAACCCTCTACAAAGGGTTATTTCTGCACTGGCAGGGCTCTCAAAGACTGAAATGGTCTGCCCAGGGCAGTGCTGGAGTCACCATCCCTGGGGGTGTTCAAGCAGCCTGTGGACCTGGCACTTGGGGACATGGTTTAGTGTTGGGTTGAGGGTCGGACTGGATGAGCTTGGAGGTCGCTTCCAGCTAAATATGTTCTGTGATTCTGTGAATTCAGTGTAGCTTTTACATGACTCAGCTGCTGCCTGTGCCCAATTTTTAGCTGGTTACCTGGCCAGACTGGTCAGGAGCGTTGTAAAACCACTGGCAATCTAGAGTGAGTGGGCAAAGTGCATCCAAAGATCATAACACAACATTTACTCCATGAATCAACTGACCATTTAAGCATAGTCATTGAAGAAATATAATGAAAATTTTCATCTGTAAGAGGGAAAGGGAAAAGCATGGAGTTGAGGGCAACGAGGGAGGTGAAGCTATAAAAGATGCTGCAGAAAGAGAAAGGCCATAGGCAGGAGGGAGGGAAAAAATTGCTATTATATGACAATAAATGACCTTAAAATAACAGAGAGTGAAATTATTAACCTTTAAACCCTAAACTGTTTAAGAAAATGCTTTTATTTCTGAACTGTAGGTTTGAAACTCTTTCTGCTGATAGTAGAAACTAAATTAAAATTGAACAGCCTCACAGCTGCACAGATTTGGGGCAAGTTTCCATATTTATTATTTTGCCTTTACGTTATTTTGCCTTAGAATCCTATCACAGCATCTCTGATGCTGCTTCAAATTCAGTGAAGAGAATTAAAGCAACCCAAGGCAATATTAAAAAACTGATGGCCTAATCTGCAGGGGGAAATCCTACATCAGGTACATGAATAAGCACAACATGACCTTAAAAAAGTGATGGTTTTAAATGTGTAGCACTGATGGGAAATTCTCAGCAACAGTCTGATCCCAAACAGAAAAATGTTTCACTCCTTGACCCAAGTAGCTGAATGCTTAACTACTTCAACTGAACCCTACTTTTTCACTGGCTCTAAGGGGGAAATTCTCTGCACAATCTGACATGTTAGGGTTAACAGACATGGTGAAAAAAAAGGGGGGTTGCAAAATTAGATTTATTAGAGAAAGATATTTCAGTCCTGTTTAGTTTCATAACATTGGGAATAGCTGAGAGACAGGAAGCTTCAAGCTTTGGAATGAAAATTGTAGATGAGCCCAAAGTACAAAGGTTATGCCTGGATCTAATTCATAGCATGATTTGTAGAGACCCCTAAAATCTGGGGTTCCCAGTGGGTCCTCATGAATCATTCTTCTCTTCTCTACAAGTGACCAAAGTCAGCATGAGGTTAGGTGTCACAACAAGCCAATGTTGTTGGTTTGTGAGTTGCTATAATTTAACATACAAATGCAGATAAAATAAAACAGAGAGCCAACTAAATAGGAATGTTCGAAATGCTAACAACAGTGTCATGCACTGGGGGACCTGTGACAGAGAATCTACCACAAAGCACAACAGCCAAACCAGAATTTCTTCATCTGCTTTAATCCTCACTGCTGAATTCACAGACAGACATACGCACACATCTCAGTCTGAGCCAAAACAGACAAAACAGAAGGAGGGACACCTGGATCACAAGGGAAGAGCTGGGAAGCTCTTTGCACAGCTATGGTGAACCGCTGGGCACAGAAAGCACAGACAAGGACCCGGAGGTGGTTGTGGTCCCCCAGGCCTGTATTTACCTGATGGTATGGAGGCATTCTGCACTTCTTCCTCGCTTTGCTCTGGGCAGCACAAGAAGCTCACTGTACAGACAGGATGGGTGGTGAGTGAAACAGGTATCATCATGAAGCATCAGGTGACATGGGTTACAGCAATGGTATGCAAATGAAAACATCCAAAGAAACAAGAAGCTTCCACCCAGAGAGCCTGGCAATGTTCAAACCCAGACTGCACTTCTCAAAGACTAGGAGCCAAAAAAATGCCTGTGAGAACATTTGCCTTGAGGCATCTCACTGGGGGGGATTTCTCCTTTTGATATTCAGAAGGATTGTTTCAGAGCTCTTGAGGACAAAAGGAATCCATAAACGTAAACCTGAAATTTTCTCTGATAGACTTCCTGCTCATGAACTAATTAATGAAGGAATACTTTACAAAACAATGATGCTAATCTTCTTTCTCATAAGCCAATTAATGAAGATACATTTAACCAGGAAAAAAGATAAAAACAAGAAAATGATGCTAACCTTCCTTCCAATGAACTAATAAATGAAGAAATACTTTTAAACAAAAATGATGCTAACCTTCCTTCCCATGAACTGATGAAGGAAGAAATGCTTTAAAACAAAACTGATGCTAACCTTCTTTCTCATGAACAAATGACTGAAGAATACTAGAAATAAATAAATAAATAAATAAATAAATAAATAGTTGTTGTTTGTTGCTTTGTCTTTTTTTTCTTTCTCCATCCCAATCCACAAAAACATACAGGAGAAAGCAGGAGGGAAGGTTTGCTACTTGATTTACTGCAGATGGGAAGTGTAACCAGGCAGCCTTCTGGGAGAAAAAAAAACCTAGAATTCAGTGGAAGTACTCCATTTACCTAAATACACATTCTGACTCCTAGCTCTTGATAGTATTTTTCACAGAAATCCTAAAACTAGAATAATTGCTGATCAGCCATCAGACTTTGCATTCCTGATGGTTCCCAACTGAGAAAATCATCTCTCTGGTCTATTTTTCATTCACTGTCACCAAACACTTGCTACAGCCAGCAGGATGATAAAATTCACACACATTTATGCCTATGGTACATATGGCTGTGATATGAAACATCCCTTGAATTAATCCTGGGACTTTGTACACTTCAGCACAACTAGAGACACCAAGCTCCAAACCCCCTAATCAGCCTCAATAAGAAATGAAAGCTAAACTCCATGGAAAGATGTGCAGTACCGTGGTGAAAAAAGAGAAAAGGTTATAAAGGAGATAAAGCAGCATTTGTTCAGTGTGTTTGGGGCTTCATGCCATTAGAAAAGGATTCATGTTAGGTAATACCTACCTCAGAGCAGGTAATATCTAAAATTCTACACTGGGCAGCTTGAGATTGTGGCTTTTGAGCCAGTGGGGAGATGTCACTGTGTGTGTGACACCACTAGCCTGGTTTGGATGTAATAAAATGCATTTAAGCTGAACTGAGCTGAGGGGCATTTCACCAAAATTCCCTTTCATAAGCTCAGGAGGACTAACAGAATTTATATTCAAGTCTCCAAATTACAAACATTTCTTTTTATGGGGGGAAAAAAGTTACCATCTTCTTAAGAGTGGATGGAAAATTCTGGATTGAATCACAGTGTGTTTGCCCAATATTAACTCTACCTCTACATCAAATCAGAGTGTATTTGGCTAATATTTACTCTACATCTGCATTAAACCCCAGTGTATGTGGCTAATATTTATTCTACCTTTCCTAAGTTAAACAGTATTTGACCCACGATGAGCTATAACCTAAAATTCACCAGAAAAAGGGATAGAAAATAGCAAAGCCATCACGAAATCTTCAAGTTAAAAAACAAACAAACAAACAAAACCAAAGCAAAGGAATCCACCACAACAGAGCACTGCTAACAAAAGAAGATTCTCACAGTTCTGTAGCAAGTTTAGTTTGCAAACATTTCAAACAAAGGTTGCTCTTCTAGAACAAAGGTTTTCTCCTATGAGTGTTTAGGTGCTCACATTAAGAGATTTTGCTTAGGACTAAAAGAAATGTCAAAAAAAATTGGATGACGAGCCTAAACTCAAAGCCAAGCCTAGTGTTAGCCAGATGTCCTGCTAAAAAGCTTTTCCTAGCAGGTTTTTAGATGTACACAGACACAAACCTGTGCTACATGGATAGAAATTCATACAAAGGGTAATTCCACTGGAAATGTGTCCCACTGGATGCTTTAGTAAAAGAGTAATTCTTTTATCATGGATCTATTCAGAATATTCCAGATTCACTTGGGACCCATAGAAGATCACTGAGCAAATGTAACCAGCAATTGCAATTGCTGCCATGCAGCTCTTTAGTAATTAACTTTCAATGCAGGTTTATTTCAGGTGTCTCTGTGAAGGTACTTGTTTAGGTTAAGGGTTTAGTAAACGAGCACCACACAATACTTGTACTACTCTTGATACCAAGATTCCTGACTATATCACTGCTTAACAACACGATGCCTGGCATCATTTTAATACTTTATACTAATACTGAGTCAAGGGGTTTTAAATCCTTGAATGTGGCAGAGAACCTTCCTCACCAAAGGCTGCTTTTGATCTTCCCTGTGATGCTGCTCTTACATACTGAAAGACAGTGAAATCTGCAGGAGATAAACAGACTCCACTGCTGAAGAATTCTGGGGGTAAGCTGAAAAAAGAACCAGGGAAAAGGAGACCACTGCAGACAAGTTTGCTACTTGAGGAGAGTGAGTACCTGGACCCATCCTTAAACCCTGCAAATAAGCCATGTGCAGCCTTCATGCCTGATCTTAAAGCTTCTGAAAAGCATTTTGTGAACCCTGAGAAGAAGTGAAGATTGTGGTTTACTGCTCTGACCAACTGCAGCAGCCCATTGCTGCTGTGGCTCTGGCTCATCTCCAAGAGAGTCTCAGTAAAGGCCTTGCACTCCATGCAAGCATCATCATTCCTAGCATGGTTTGAGGTGTGCCTGGAAGAACATTTTCTAGACAGTTAACTGCCTGTATTTCTTTCTACCGACAAAAGCAACTTTGAAATGTCTCTTCCTGTTCAGATCTGTTGAATAAGAAATCAATTCAATAAATATCTTCAATAGATTCCTGGCTATATCACTACTTCAGATAACGACATGAAACATTTCCAACAAAGGAAAAGCACTTGAATTAGCTCAACTAGAAACCTGACTGCTACACTGAAAAAGCCTATCCCTTGCCCCTGACAGGAAATTCAGGACAACAACCCTTAGTTTATACAATTCTGTACAAATCTCTTACTTAGAAAGTTGAATTCTAAAATGTGCCAAGTAACTGATTAATTCCCACATTATGTTATCACATTAAAAACAAAGCAGAGCAGGCAAGGTCACACAGAAAACTGAACTAATTTCACTTCAAACCCATCTGGTATTCAATTGCTGTGTTGCTGCAGAAGAGGACAAAGAGCTGCAGAGACTCTGAAGAGTTCTTCTTTCCATGTCTTCACATCTCTGTGAAATGTATGCCCTATACAGAATTTACTGCCTCATTTGGAAAGGTTTTGTCATCCTTACTCATAACAAAACCCCATCTCACTGCACAAAGAAACAGATCTAAAGCCACTACAAGGATAACTGCTCCTATGGTGAAGAGAAGTTTGCCATTCTACTTTAGTTATTCCATTTTTTGCAGAGGAAGTAAAGAGCCCAAAAGCACTGATAATCAAAGGGGCTGTCATCAGTATCTTTCCCAAATACTGAACTGAAATGACTTTTAAAGCTTTTTATTCCATCTATAGCTTTGTTCCATTTCATTTGATTAGACACCTGACAACAATGAGAGACACCAAATGCAGCCAATTGCATGTGTTCCAGGGAGAAACATGTAGACTTCACACATCTCAGCCTGGAGAGTTTGCTGCTTTCAGGCACTACAACTATCCTTGCTACACCTGGACACTGTCAACATCCACTAGAAGGCTGCAGAAGATGCTGTGAGACTGCATGGAGATGTACAAACCCTGTAAGCACAGGAGTGCAGATCACAGCCTGTGCAACTCCTGGTTAGCAGGAATGCATGCCTGGCAGTTTGCTGGCTGCTGAAGCATATCAGTTCTGATTTCCAATAGATTTATGTAGAGGTATGGGTTCTAGCAAAAACCCTTGGGCTCCATTCATGACAGAAGCAGCAGAATGCTCTAGGATAAACCCCCACAGACCATTCGTCTAGAAACCTGATACTGCTGTCAACCCAGTACAAAGTTTGGCCGAAGAAGAGGCATAGATCCCTGACCTGTGACACTGTGTTTGTCCCTGAGGATGATTTCTCTCCCTTCCCCATCACTACCAGTCGCATCTCTACTGAAACAAAGTGCCAGAGAGATGTCTAAGCTTGCTTCTGCCCAGATCAGGCTGACGATGTACCTTTCTTGATCAGACAAATACTGACTATCCACGTCTCTGGTTCTGTACTCAGCTGGAGTTCTGGAGGCATCATGGTGTCTAGTTGGAGAACGTGATCTTCTCATTTGATGAATTTCATCTAAGCTCCTGAAAAGCAGAAACAGCAGTGAGAACCTTGCTTGCTTATACATCATCATACAGGTGAATGGATTACAGCACAGACTGGTTGAAGGAAGGTTTTCAATCATTAAATCATTATAGGACTTGTGTAAAAGTTTTGGATCCCCAAATGAATAAAAAACAGCTCTCAGTGTGCAAAGCAGCCATCTCTGCTGTATTTACAAGTATATGCCTCTGTTACACTCAGTAATGGCATTTCCAAAACCATTTTTAAATAATTCTTAAATTATTCTTAAAGAATAACTGAGGTAAGAATTGCTAATACCTCACATGAAATGAAGCTTTATATTTCTGTAGATTCATAGCTAGAATTCTACAGAGGGGCTGCCAACTTTTTGCAGGGCTTTCCAAGTATTCTGGAAGAAATTCTGGGGTAGGATGTGGGAACCTGGAGTAGATTTATCAGTCTCAAACTATTACAGAAAAGGAGTGTGGTTATGTACAGAGATGCAGGCACACTCTGGCCTCCATGCAGATTCTTCCTTTCATTTAATAACTGCCACTGGAAGTAAAAAAATTAGGTTTTGAAAGCATAAAATTAAAGGCTGCTTGGGATAGACCATGAAATATTTCCTTTGTGCATCATGCTTGTAAATAGAAAAATACAACCAGAGCTCACATAGTTTGCTGGAGAGGACAAGGAGCTTTTATTTTCTCCACTACAAAACCCTGAGTCAGTGCCACAGTGTGGGCTCTGTATAGCCACTCTCCCAACTCTTCAGGATGCACTGCTGAGGAATGCAACAGCAGGAGAGTAGGTAGGCGGTGAGAGAGCTTCATCTGCAAGAACTGAGGGACAGAGGGGCACCAAAACACACATTTTAATGCACCAGGACAGTTTATAGGGCATGGAGGACGGAAAGGAAGAAGCAAGCCCCTCAGGAGTCTCACTGGGGAGGACAAACTGGTTTGCTAGATTATGCCATCACAGCTGCCTGGCATTAAATCAGCAGTGAGGGAACTTCAAAAACCACACAGAAATGATGGATAAGGACAGCACTGCAGCACAGAATCTTGTACACAAAATTCAGCCAGGGGTAGGCTTTCAATCAAGTACCCAGCTATGGGCACTGATGTTGCTAGTGCAACACTTAAAGCTCTTGAATTAATTCAAGAACCAAGTTTCCCAGAATTAGAGGAAGACTGGTAAAAACTGCCTGATTTGTAGGGTTCCATGAGAGGCTGGCAGAGAAGCCCGTTGCCTGCACAAGCAAAATCAAGAGGGTCAAGTTTTGTGCCTAAACAGTCTGTGTCGCACTGTTCAATAAAAGCATAGAGCACACAAATAAAAAGCTCAGGGAATATTCTCCTGTTAATAGTGTTCTTATTCAAAGCAGAAAATGAAGAAATCTTAGGTTTATAAATCACTGACTCTGGGGATTCTTTTATTCTTTTCATTCAAAATGTCACATTATAAATCATCTCAGCTTGCTGTTACTTCAAAGTATGCTCAGTTCATAGATTCATAGTTTCATAGAATAGTTTGGGTTGGAAGGGACCTTAAAGATATCCAGTTCCAACTTGGCCTTAAACACCTCCAGGGATGAGGCATCCATGACCTCCCTGAGCAACCTGTCCCAGTGTCTCACCACTCACACTGTAAGGAATGTCTTTCTACGCTCCAGTCTAAATCTGCCCTCCTCATTGCATAGTTATTATACAGTTTGGGAGTGCCATTATTTATTATCCTAGAAATATTCTTAAGTGGCTTTGTACAAGATTCAGCCACTAACTGAAAAAAACATTTCCAAACCCATGTATCAGCATAGAATTATAGAACAGCTTAGGCTGGAAGAGACCTTGGAGATCCTCTACTCCAACCCCCTCGCCATGAGCAGGGACACCTCCCACCAGTCCAGGCTGCTCCAGGCCACATCCAACCTGGACTTGAACATCTCCAGGGAGGAGGCAGCCACAGCCTCTCTGGACAACCCATTCCAGAGTCTTGCCACACTCCTAGTGAAGAATTTCTTCTGAAGATCCAATCTAAACCTATTCTCCTTCAGTTCAAATCCATTTCCCCTTGGCCTATCAGTGGACACTGTTGTAAACAGTCCCTCTGCAGCCTTCCTGTAGGATCTCTTCAAGCACTGGAAGGATGCTCTAAGCTCTCCCCCAGAGTCTTCTCTTCTCCATGCTCACCAATGCCAGCTCCCTCAGCCTTCCTCACAGCAGGTGTGGCACACAGATGCTGACTCAGGGAGACAACATTAATAAAAGGCAAATCCTACCAGGACCCAATTTCTCCCATGAAGAAGGATGGTTAACAAAAGTCTGGCATTTGAATGCCAGACTATGAAACCCAGATCCAGAGAGCGATAAAACTGCGTTGCAAAGCGCTGCAGAAGAGGCGAGTTCCCAGCGAGGGATGAGAGGAGCTCGGCAGCAGGCAGGGGGCGGCAGCGGGCGGTGCCTACCTCTGTAAGGGCACATTTGGTAAGCGTGAGCGGGGCCTGCCCTGATCGTCGCCGCGGTGAGGAGAGACGGAGCGGGAGCGGTGGTGCGTCGGCCGCTGCTGCTCGGGCACCGTCAGCGTGCTGGACTGACTGTCTCTACTGCTAGGCCTATAACCTACTGGCAAGAGGGCAACAAAAGGGAGTTAGAGCAGGGAAGCATGGGAAGAATTCAGACGGTCAGCCCTGCCAGGAACACAGCTCCGGTACTCCAGGGCTGTGCTTCCACACACACCATGCAGCCAGGGCACGTCACAGCATCACCTCTGCAGGGCTACACACGCAGAGAAACTGAGGGCACCTGCATCATGTGCTGCAAGATGTGAAGGGGAGGAATGAGAGAAGTTTTCTGATTTAGGGAAGACAGAATCACAGAAACATACAGGGTGGAAAAGCCCCTCAGGAGCACCAAGCCCAACCATTAACCCTACTCTACAAGGGGCACCCCTAAACCACAGCCCCAAGCACCACAGCCAAACCACCTTCAAACACAGCCAGCCTTGGGCACTCCACCACCTCCCTGCCCAGCACATCCCAAGCCCTGACCACTCTGCTGCCTAAGGGCCACTCTAAACCTCCCCAGGGGCAGCTTGAGGCTCTTCCCACTTCTTCTCTCACTAAGGACCTGGGAGAAGAGACTAGCACCAACCTCTCCACAACCTCCTTTCAAGGAGCTGCAGACAGCCAGGAGGTCTCCCCTTAGCCTCCTTTCTTTCACACTAACCATCCCCAGCTCCTTCAGTCTCTCTCCATCAGATTTATTCTCCAGGACCTTCACAGTTTCCTTGCCCTCCTCTGACCTGGCTCCAGCACCTCCACATCTCTCTTACACTGAGGTGCCCAAAACTGGACACAACTACCTGAAGCACCTTGTGGTTTGAAATTCCTATAGAATAGCGAATGTCTGAGAGGAATCCAAGCAGTGTAGGTTTGGTTGTGCTCCTGCATGACAGGACTGACTCATCAGGGACTGCTCATTACAAAGCACCCTCTGACTCTTCTTTCAGGGTAATACAAAGATGTTCTGCTACTGAACATGGCCATAGCCACCCACTCTGAACATTAATGAGCAGCATTTAGAGTATATTGTGTTGAATATCAGTACAGTTGGAAGGGGGAACTTTAGCCTAGTCCCTGACTGCAAAGACTGAAAGTAAAATAAATTACCATTGGATACAAAAGGGAAATCATGCTAAGGTCTATAGAATTAATTGGATTGCTAATGGGGATATAGAGCAGAGGCAGAAACAGTTCTTGCTCCTCTTCTCTCTCCTCTTGCAACTCTCCTCTCTCTCTCTCCCGTGGCCTTGCCGGGGGATTTCTATTATGACTACTGTGTGAGGTAATGGGAAGGAGGGAGGGAGTGGGGAAGGAGGTAAACAGGTCCCCTGGATCCAGGGGTCTGAGGAGTTTCTGTGTTTATAGATTGTAAATATAGATGTTGTACATCTATTGTATACTTTGTACATATTCATTGCATTTCATAGCTCTACAGTTTAGTTTGCTTGTAAATAGAGCTTCATTTGCTTCCATCCCAAACTGAGCTGGTCTGGTGAATGTATTCTGGGGGGTAGTTTTCTCCAAATTAGTTGGGGGGTAATTCCAACCCACCACAAATATATAAAGCATTGCACATTCTGCAGAACGCTTGTCCTGATAATATCAATGAGCTGCAAAGTTTCTTGCAGTTCATTCTCACACAGGATTGGAAAGCCCAGCCAGCAGAACGTTAGCACATTTCAAAGCATTGATATTCCTGTGCCTTTTTCCATGTGGCGCACTGCTTGCATGGTTACACTCTCTGAGTCTCATGCTGAGCCAGACCCTGCAGTTCAGTAAGGTGAAGAGCTTCAGAAGGTGCCTGTTAGCTTCCCAAAAGAGCCAAAGGTGAGATGCTCAGAATTCAGTTGCTCACTTCTAGACATTTAAATTAAATTATGAGGATACCTTGATGGAAAAATCACAGAATCACAGAAACATTCAGGCTGGAAGAGACCCTCAAGATCCCCAAGCCCAACCATTAACCCTACTCTACAAGGGGCACCCTAAACCATAGCCCCAAGCACCACAGCCAAATCACCTTCAAACACAGCCAGCCTTGGGCACTCCACCACCTCCCTGCCCAGCACATTCCAAGCCCTGACCACTCTGCTGCCTAAGGGCCACTCTAAACCTCCCCAGGGGCAGCTTGAGGCTCTTCCCTCTTCTTCTCTCACTAATCACTTGGGAGAAGAGACCAGCACCAACCTCTCCACAACCTCCTTTCAGGGAGTTGTAGACAGCAATGTGGTTTGGATGTGGTGCTTGGGGCTATGGGTTAGGGGTGAACCTTGTAGGACCTGATGATCCCAGGGGTCTTTTCCAACCTGAATGATTCTATGATTCAGTTTAAAATACATTTCTAGAGTATCTCTAGCCTGCCTTTAAAAAAATACACCTAGGGTTATTTTCTACACTCAAACTCTGGTATAGAAAGTGGATTTTACTGTTGATATTCTCCATAGCCAAGCTATGCAGGCAACAGGATCTGAAACTTGTGCATTGTGTGTACACAAATCTTACAGAGCAGCCAGAGCAGCAGCAACTCACAACTCTTAGCTCAAGCTTTGTCGAGCTGGGCAAAAGGCATCCACACTTCCACAGCACCCACGACAGTGACAGCAGCAGTACCATTTCCTCACACCCTCAAACACAAAGGCTCTCCAGAGTGAGCAGAGCCAGGTTCAGCACATGGATCAGCATGGCAGCAGCCAGCAAGCTTAAAGTAGTTTATGCAGAAGTTGTTTTTTGGGTTGCTCATGGGAAACTGTCAGGTGTGACACGAAAAGGAAGCTGCATGGATGATGAAAATGGTTCTAGCACATGGTTTGATACCAGAACTACTGCTCTTTCATTTGCTTTTTAACTAAGACCACACAAACAGCAAATAAAGTGTTGTGTTGATGTCACCCTGCTGCTAGAGGCCAGTACAGTACAACTATTTATAGAGAGTACTCCACAGGAAGACCAATTGTTCTGAAGGGCTGCCCATCACAAAACCAACACAGCTCATTGTAAATGCCTTCTGGCATATTGCCAACTGCTTTGTAGCTTTTCCCTTTTGTTATTAAGAAAGTTACTGTAGTTTTGGTTAAAAAGATAGGCTTCAAAATAAGTTTGTTCTGATTGAATTCTTTACTGATCCTTTGCTGTGACCCTTCCTATACACTCAGCTCTGGTGAGGCCACTCCAGCAGCACTGAGCTGCCCAGCACAGGACAGACAGAGCTGCTGCTGTGAGTGAGCTGAAGAAAAGACTGGGCTGGTTCTCAGATAGAGAGCTCAAGAGATTTAAAACCTTCTCTTTATGTGAATAGCTGTGAGTATACCAAAGAAGCCTCTCAAAACCCAATTCTCTCACAGCTGAGCTTCAAATTAAAGCTACTTTCAGCTGTTGATATCAATTACTTTTCTGAACAGTTCTATGAGTTGACTTAAAACAATTATATACAGCACTGCAAGAGACTACTAATAAATGAGGACAGCACAATTCTAGGAAAGGTAAGACACAGCTGTGATCTGACAAGGGAAAAATACTTTCTTTAACTGTTCCTGAAGCTATCACAGTGCCATTGTCCTTAATGTTTCAGTCTTTGCTCTCACAGACAAGCAGCTGCTGATACCCCTAGGAGAGTACTTTCCCCTGTTATTGCTAAGTGGTAATACTGCAATTGGAGAAACATTTGAGGTTATAGCTTTAAGGAGTTCCAATGTTAGTTAAATTAGGCAAAATATTTTCCTCACTCCACTTCTAGCTTGTGGTGGTGATCACCTGAACTTTTCTGCTTCCACCATTTGCAGCTGCCTGCTTCTTTAGAAAATAAGCAATGATCTTGGAGAGAATCTCAAGATACTCTGAAGGCAAAATAAGTTCTTTCTCTTCCAAATAGTTCAGAATAAGAATGTGAAGAAGCCTGGGAGAACACCTTTAGCAAACACAGGGCTTGTTTGGATGCAAGCACCACTGTGAGTAACATCGTCAAGAAGGAAAAGCTGTTTTAAAGGAACATTTTGTGCCAAACTTTACCAACTCAGTTTTGATATTCTTACCTCTGTTGGGAAGACCTTAAACCCCAGACCAATCTATTTGAAGCCAAGAGAGGCTATGAGAAGTCGGTCTAAGAGCACATCTGAGCTGCATCATCATCCTACCCTATGGGTAAATATGATGTTCATCATTGGAGAATAAATCTGATGAAGAGCAGCTGGAGGAGCTGGGGATGGTTAATTTGGAAAAGAGGAGGCTGAGGGGAGATCTCCTGGCTGTCTACAAACCTCTGAAAGGAGGTTGTGGAGAGGTTGGTGCTGGTCTCTTCTCTTCTCATTAGTGACCAAACAAGAGGGAAGAGCCTCAAGCTGCCCCTGGGGAGGCTTAGAGTGGCCCTTAGGCAGCAGAGTGGTCAGGGCTTGGAATGTGCTGGGCAGGGAGGTGGTGGAGTGCCCAAGGCTGGCTGTGTTTGAAGGTGGTTTGGCTGTGGTGCTTGGGGCTGTGGTTTAGGGGTGCCCCTTGTAGAGTAGGGTTCATGGTTGGGCTTGGTGCTCCTGAGGGGCTTTTCCAGCCTGAATGTTTCTGTCATTCTGTGATTCCCTCCCATGTGTGCCTGAGAGGAGAACCCAGAGCAGGTGCAGTGCACTCAGGTGAGGCCCCTGATACTGGGCAGCAGGAAGAGGGAAGGGGCAAAGGCCCTGCAGCAATAGAAGCAGCTGGCACCCAACTTAGTTTTAAGAGAGGAGGTTGTTAGCTGGACGAGCCAGCACGTTACTCGGTGCAAATGAAGGAAGTAGTCCAAAGGCAGACAAGATTTGGCAATGTGGTCAGTAAGGAAGGTTGGATGGGAAGGTAGAAATGCAGAAGTGGCTTTGGTGCCTAGGCACATTTGTGAGTCTGTGCCCAGATCCCTGAGCAGTTTAGGAGACAGAAGGACTGGCAAACTTTCCCAGCCCTCACTGCAAACCACACGGTCATCTGCTGTCTAAGCTGGCACACACTTGTGACTGATGGCTGAAATTTGCTTTGCTCCTGAAGTCTGTGTCCCTCACTGAAGAATTCAGGAGCAGACAAAACCTCCACACTTGTCTGCACATCTACCTCACATAGGAATCACAAACAGATGAGCCACAGAAATACATCCCTTGAACTCCACAGGGACAAATTTCTGCTGGCTCCAGGCAGCTGCCAGGTTGGACTTTGGGAGTTTCCTCACCTTTGAGTTTTGGTTTATAATAGATTCTTAGGTCATTCTAAATCCTACTGCCACATATTAAATCTTGCCAGCTTCCACAGCGAATCTATAGCACTGCTCAAAGGCAGAATTGATTATGCACAGTCCCAAGAGATTTCCATCAGAATCAGTTCCTCAAGTGCTGACCCAGTGAACAGAAATGCATGCACCTGAGGAGTTGTGAACTTCTCCTGTCAGACAGAAAATGCTCTTTTTCAAATGGAAAACGGATGCCTAAAGAACTGGCAGCTGAAAAGAAAGCCCCAACTCTTAATACTGTATGCTAAAACCTTCAATATAAGTAAGTCTACACAGATATGGCAGTACCTCCATTGCCAACTAAAAAAAAATGAAATCATAAGCCAGAAACAATATTTAGAAGCTATGATTTATTTTAATTTTAAACATTCCCTGATTAGCTGATGCCAAGATATCAGCATGAATCGATTAATTAAAGCAAACATCACTACTGGACATACCTGAACAAAATTCCCTCTTAGTAACTCAGGTGTAAGTGTATGAAAAGTAAGGAAAGAACCCAATCAGCATCAAAGGAAGGAGAATGTGGCTCCATGGGCGTCACAATGATACTGTGTGAATAAACAATGTGATGTATTTGTATGGCTGCATAATGAATAAATAAATGGCTAGATTATTTTAAACACAGATCAGGAAGACAGAGAGCTTTCCAAATCTCACCATGATTGAATGCAGTGAGTTTCATCAGGAAGATCCAGAGAAAAGCTGACTTAGTGCTAGACAATTACAGTGAGTTTGGGACAAAGCACATTCACCTGACTCATGGCAATAGTCAGACAGAAGCAGCAAAATGTGGTGTTCAAAATGAGCCTTGAGATTTTCAGTGGGTAAGGAATGCTGAACTAAAGGTCCAACCACCATAGACTCTACAAGCAACTCTTTATGAACATTTATGGCAATGACAATTCAGGAAGGCTTATGAGAATTAGCAAAGGTAAAGCCATGCTCCATGCATCTCAACGTACAGCCAGGCATGCTCTAAGAAGTCCATGGGAGACTGCATCATATCTAAGTTTCAAGCAAAAAAAGCAAAATAAAGGAGAAGGCTTGCAGCAAACATTAACATTTTAATTGCCATTTTGAAATGATTCTTTAAATTTTTTTTTTGGTGTGTTTTAAATAGTGCTTGCAACATTTCAGACTGAACTTGAACCACCCAGTGGTTCCCATATGAAGAATGATGTGTAAAAGATCAATGAATGGACAGTAGAATCTTCCATTCCCCGTGATTTAGGACAGGTAGGATGGAATAATCAGGGAAAATGGTGTTAGGATTGGGTTTTTTTTCCCCACAATGCACTCTCCAAAACCAGAATACTCAATATTCCAAAATGTTATAAAGAAAAACAACCAACCAACCAACCAAACCAAACAGGCCAGAAAGAAGAGGAAAGCAGGACCATGCTGTTCACTCACGCACCTGGAGGAACAACTCCAATACCATCATCAACATCATAATCTGAGATGTCACTATCACTGATTGGCCGAGATCCTGCACAACAGTAAGGCAAACAAAGACCTGAGCATCTGGTCACCTTATAAAAGGTAAAAAGAGGTTAATTGAAGGTGCTACTGAAAGTAAGATTCTTTTAGGTCTAAAGCATAGCTGAGAAGGACCAAACCGCAGTGATGTTTGATAGGACAGCTGAAGGCAATTTAGTGCCTTACAGCTGCTGGAGCTTCCTTCCCCCTGCTGCATCCCTCAGATGCTCAACATTCCTTCACCAGGAGAGTCTCCTTCACTAGACCAGCTAAACATTTACTGACATTGAGAAAAAACAAACCAAAACACAACCCTTTTTTGCTGTTTCAGTGAGTGTGTTGACTCAGCTTTGGGAACAGGAAAGGAGAGGTGGCAGCATATGATGGGGAAGGGGAAGAGGAAACAGCAGGGCCAGCTCTGAGAAAAGCTCAGCTGCCTCATGGAAACTAACCTTTAACTTGCTCACTCTGTACAGATCCTCAGGCAGCAAGTACAGTGCTGTCACGTTGGTAGATGACATGGGCACCTATTTCCTAACCATTGGCTGGGATGAATGAGTTCCACTTTCAACAAAAATCAGAAGAAATAACTTGGCAAGGCAAGCTGAAGCAGTCCCCTTAGGGGAGGACATCTGAAATGCAGTTCAATGGGCAGAGGAGCTACAGCATTCAAATATTTCAATACTTCCATTATGTCAATATGCCTGAAATCAGACTCTCCAATACAAGTGGACCTCCCAGTTGCACTCATGCAAGGTCACTTTGCTGCAGAAGCAGACTCCTCAGCTGGTTATGCAATGGAGGCTAAGGAGTTACTTTAAGAGGAAAAGTGCACTGAAGCATCATCAGATTTTAAGGACTTGGAGGCTGAGAATTATCTTTATGATGAAAATTGTATTGAAGCATCATCAGATTTTAAAAGCTTTAATTAAAAGCTTTTAATTATTAAAAAAGAAAAAAAGTACCCAATAATGCTGAACTGAATCTTTCTATTTAAAAGGAAATTTATTCAAACAGATGTTTGAACAATTTTCTTTTGCTAGTGAAAAGCAGTCCCAGCAGGTTTCCCATATTGGGAGCCATGTCACAGGTGCAAGGCTGCCACATCATAACATCATTACTTGCATCTCTTCCACAAATTTTCACTACCCTTCAGGACTATTCAGAGCCTTTATCTTGTGTGTGAAAGTCAAACACCATTAACAGCATTCCTAATTTAAAAAGAGATCAATGGAATTAGGACCTACTTTGTAGTTTTTTGCTAGTGCTTTCTCCACCATGAACATGTCTTCTTGGCATGAAAGGTGATGGCTGAGGCAGAGGTAGTGAAGATTCATCATGTGTCTGTAGCTTATACCAATGTGGTTCATCATCTAAGAGTGCTGTCTCCAGCTCTATAAGAATCTAGCAGGAGAATGAGCAGGTTTTAGCTTTGCTTTCGAGGCAGGCACATGCAAACATGTCTATCAAATACATATCTGTGTGAATTCAAAGGCAAACAATGAACCCAGGAGCAATGGGATTGGTGGAACACTGGAAATGGTTGCCCAGGGAGGTGGTTGAGGCCCCATCCCTGGAGATCTTCAAGGTGAGGCTGGACAGAGCTCTGGGCAACCTGCTCTAGTTGGGAATGTCCCTGCTGACTGCAGGGGGGTTGGACTGGATGAGCTTTGGAAGTCTCTTCCAGCCTAGACCATTCTATGATTCTATGCCTCACCTCTCCAAGAAATTCACTCTCTTCTTCCTGTACTCTTGGCTGGTCCCAGACAGTGATTTCAAGCATTCGTTCTCGAAAATCTCTACGATGGACGTGGGAGTAGAGAAAAGTTTGGTTCCACTTTGGCTCTAGGCTTTTCTTTACTGTTTTGGTCCTTCTTTTACTCTTGTCACTGAAACAGAAATTCTTGTTGTAAACTGGTTTGTAGAGAAAAAGCACGAAGTGCCATCACTTACTCTGTTAATTCTTTGTGATCTGGCAATGCCTACAGGAGTGTTGGCTGTGCAGTGCAGCACACTCATCCCAAAGTCCACAGAGTTAATCTGACATTGACCTGCATGATACAAGGGCAGGTTTGGTTTGTTATAGTGCATCTAACTGGAACAAACTGTCAGAAGGAATGGCTGACCTCACAAGCATTCATTTAAAAATGGACTCAATCCATGCCAAACTACAACATGATTTCCTCAACTGAAATACTCTACCTTCTGTCTGGGAGAAAATACATTTTTACATAGGGGTTCCTGGGGCGTCCATCTATTCTTGGTGGCAAATCTGTTGCCTGCAGAACATTGACTATTAGCTGATGTCCCACTTTGTCATACCACAGTTTAACCTACAAGAGTCAAGTTACCAGAAAACATTACTGAAAATGGAGAAAGAAAGAAAGAAAGAAAGAAAGAAAGAAAGAAAGAAAGAAAGAAAGAAAGAAAGAAAGAAAGAAAGAAAGAAAGAAAGAAAGAAAGAAAGAAAGAAAGAAAGAAAGAAAGAAAGAAAGAAAGAAAGAAAGAAAGAAAGAAAGAAAGAAAGAAAGAAAGAAAGAAAGAAAGAAAGAAAGAAAGAAAGAAAGAAAGAAAGAAAGAAAGAAAGAAAGAAAGAAAGAAAGAAAGAAAGAAAGAAAGAAAGAAAGAAAGAAAGAAAAGACTTTTCAGATTGCATCACATTAAGCACAATGTAGCAGTAATTACTGGGATTTTTTTCATGAGAAAATGAGATATGCTTTGTTTCAGACACCTTAATATTTAATCTAGATGGAAAAGATGATGACCACAGTTAAATAAAATGGTGGTGTCTGATCATACTTAGACTATTTATTGCCATCACTGCATAACATGTCTGTGAGTGCCTTTAAACCAGCACATGCCCCTTAAAAGCCACATTCAAACAGGAAGCCCTGCCTGCACTTACACTTGAGGCACAGTTGAAATCTATCTACTCTGATTTGCCAAGGTTCTTACACAGCTAAATAATCATGAACAACACTGTGAAAGATTTTAGCCTGCTGTATACTTAGAAAGTAAAATGATCAACATAAAAATGCATAGGAATGTACAAAGCAAAGCCTAAGTACTCAGAGTGTGCTTAATAGGCTTCAATTCAATATTACAGGCAGTGTCTAAATTAAATGCATCATTGAACAGTGTAATTTCACAAACACACAGCTCTTGAAATGCTCCCATTGCTGTTCAGCTTAAACAGTTAAGTATTAAATGGAACTAATGGCTCAGAGATGCAGTGCTTGCTTAGCTTTGCTGACCCAGCTCGAGGAACTAGATTTACTTAAGCCTTAGGCTGTAAACTTGCACCTGGATTTGCTGAACTTGAGCAAAACCTGTACCTATTCAAGCAAGACAAGGCACAAAAGCAAGGAAGAGGAAGGTACAAGCATCACCAGCAGCTTGCAAGGTAACAGCTTGCCTGGACACAGAGGTGGAACCCAACAGACTGCAGGTGCTGGAATCTCTCAAGCCAGAATCACCACTGTGCTACAGCACAGGTGAGAGGCATGTGAGGATCACATGAAAGTCATATGCATGGTCTTCAAGAGTATAAAAGCCCAGGGACTGCTTTGTTTGTGGTCATTCTATGGAGCAATCCAGCTCAAGCTGACTCTGTTGCTGTGCCACTCTATTAAATCATTTATTTGGTGACATTCTAAGGCTGAGACTTTGCTTTGAAAAACCTAGGGTTCAGACTGTGCTTCTCCAGCACTCACAAACAAGCTAAATTATCCTATGCTTGTTGTCTGGGGATTGCTGGCCATGCACAGAAGAGCTACCAGAGATACTTGGGTGGGCTCCTTTCAGTGTGAACTCCTGCACTCTTTGGTGTATTAAAACAACAAATCTTCTCCTCTGCTGTGGTTGCAGCAATGCTTTGTGAGCATGTCCAGATGGTCTTGAAAAACACCTGAAGGATGTTAGCCTTTACCAACAACAGATATTCCTCTTGACCTTCCAACAGACCCTGGGAATGTGGTAGGCTTGAGGGACCATCACTTGATAGATTTTCATGAACAATTCATGAAAACCAAAATATGCTCACAGAAAGCTGCCCTGGCAGGACTTGAGGTGCATCCCGCAGAGCTCCAGGGCTGGTTGGAGAGATGACAGAAATGGAAGGCCTTTCCATCTTCTGAGATTCAAATGAACTTGAACCTAAACCCACAGGAGAAACACAGGAATTTGCCAAGTGAATCTGGATAACTTGTGAATTAGTTTTCTTCTTTGAATGGTATAAAGCTTGTGTTTGTACACAGTATAACTGCATTAATGTGCAGAAGTATTGGAAACCGGTGGTGAAAACCACTGCCTGGGTACCCTTACCCCAGAGCAAAACTCTCATTGTTTGTTTAAGCTGCAGTAACAAATTAAAAGGTGTTTCTCACATAGCAGTGAGAAGCCATACTGTGGTGGAACATTGGAACAGGTTGCCCAGGGAGGTGGTGGAGTCCCCATCTCTGGAGACATTCAAGGTCAAACTCAATGGGGGCCCTGCACAACCTGATCTAGTTAAAGATGTCCCAGCTCACTGCAGGGCTGCTGGGCTGGATGACCTCTAGAGGTCCCTTCCAAGCCAAACCATTCTCTGCTTCCATGTTTCCGTGATTTTATGCACCAGGATGGCACCATCCACACAAGAGAGAGAAGGCATCCAGAAACTCATGCTAGTGTTTGCAAGCTGTGCAGCTTTACTCACATCTCTATTGCTTCACTTTTAAGGTACAAGACCAAAACCCACTGAAGCTTTTATACAAAACCCTCAAAGCCTCCCAGTGCTCATCTTTTAGAGAATTCACAGAATCACAGAAGGATAGGGCCTGGGAGGGACTTCTAGAGATCATAATCATAGAAGATTTCACCTCAACATGAGGAGAAACTTCTTTACAGTGAGGGTGACAGAGCACTGGAGCAGGCTGCCCAGGGGTGTTGTGGAGTCTCCTTCTCTGGAGACTTTCCAAACCCACCTGGATGCATTCCTGTGTGGACTACCCTAAGTGATCCTGCTCTGGCAGGGAGGTTGAACCTGATGATCTCTTGAGGTCCCTTCCAACCTCTGGTATACTATGAGACTGTGATCCAGTCCAACCCCCCTGCCAGAGCAGGACCATCTAGGGCAGGCTGCACAGGAATGCATCCAGGTAGGCTTTGGAAAGTCTCCAGAGAAGGAGACTGCACAGCCTCTCTGGGCAGCCTGCTCCAGGGCTCTGGGACCCTCACAGTAAAGAAGTTTCTCCTCAAGTTGAGGTGGGTTCCAGTCTGTACCTGGGTTCCAGTCTGTACCTGTTGGTCCTTGTCCTGTCACTGGGCACCACCATAAAGAGCCTGGCACCTTCATCCTGACACCCACCCCTCAGATCTTGATAGACATTGATCAGATCTCCTCTCAGCCTTCTCTTCTCCAGATTAAGTAGCCCCAGGGCTCTCAGTCTTTTTTCTCAGCAGAGCTGTTCAAGTCCCCATAGCTGAAACCATCATGCTGGGTGTAAGACCACGTGAAAGGAGCAAAGAGGGTACTCACTGGACTCTAACGGGGGGTGAGAAGTCTCAGGAATCCTTGGAATATCACTGAAACAGGAACAAGCAGATAGCAGTTAGAAACACCAGAGGTGACTTTCTGCTGTGACACTTTTCTGGAAACACAGCTATGATCCTGTTCTAATGGGATACAAGGGGACAAAAAGGGAAATATTTAAAGCCATTTCTCACTAGCATTCAGGAAAATCCTGCTAATGGCAGTTACATCTCTCCAGCTACACAGCCAGCAGACAAAACAATGGGATCACTACAGCTGTAATATTGTGGGTGCATTCCACAATATTTTCACAAGTTGGAGAGTTTTTTAGGAAGAGAAAGGTGGTAAAAGGTAGCACAGCTATGAATGTTCAACTATTTTTTTTGAGGAACAAAGAAGATCAAAACAGAGATTAACTCACTAGTAAGCTTTATATAAACGTCTCAAGGAGGTCACGGAATGACAGTGATGAAAATGTCTTACAACAATCAAAAGAAAAAAGCAAATAACATTAGGAAGGTTAAACCCAAGAATGATGCATTGCTTCTAATAACCTAATAAGTGGAACATTAACCACATTACAACTGAACCTGAGACTTCAGCACACACAGAACCCAGTGCTCCTATAGGGATAAGCAAACCCAAACTGGTTAAGTCTGCACACATCCATCAAAATTTTGCCATCAACAAGTTCAAACTTCCACCAAACTCTGGGTGATGCCAGTTGTTGGCTCTCTCCTGTTCTCAGCAACCACTGCAAATCCATTGCAAGAGCAAGAAAAGGCAATTATTGCCCAACAACAGAGCAGGGAAATGGAAACAGAGCTCTTCAGTGAATTACTCAAAAATATTTGGAACTACAATAACAGCTTTGAATGTTTGCAGGACTTGAACTCTATTCAGGCATTTCTCTGCTCAGTGGAACCCTGATTTACTGCCTTGGAAGTCAATAAAACAAAGACTTTTAGGTATCTCTAAGTCACTGCTGTAAAAGAAACAGGACACTTCAAAAAGAAAAGGAAGGTTACAGCACCCAATCAGTTAATCTCAAACTTGCTCTTCATATCCTGCAATTCAAACCTCTGGTGCCTGTGTTTCAGTTCCAAGCTCGTGCCTCACATCAGCTAGCATCTCATGTTACTAACTGAGAATGTGCTTCTCTGTGCCTTGACTTTGGAATTGAGGAATAATGTGGTGTCTTCAAACTCAGAGAAGTATTGGATAGTGGGAAAAATGTCTTTAGGGAAAGAGTGCTCAGGGACTGGAACAGGCTGCCCAGGGAGGTGGTGCAGTCCCCATCCCTGGAGCTGGTCAAGAAACCTGTGGCCATGGCACTTGGGGAGAAGGTTTAATGGCCCTGGTGGCGTTGGGTTGATGGTTGGACTGGATGATCTTAGAGGTCTCTTCCATCCAAACAATTCTATGGCTCTATGAAATACAATTGCATTGCTCATTCTTTACACAGCACAGTACTACTACACGTATATATATCGACCTGCTGTGCAAGGAGTGTTTCTTTCAACATGGAAAGGGTAACCTGGGTGGGTGAAGACAGACACTAAAAGAAATTCTATTTGAATTTTTTTCTGTACTTTTGATGATACAGCAGGGGGGAAAAAAGCTAAAATAAGCCCCACATACTCATTTCCTATATAAGCACCTAAGAACTGATCTGTACTTACACTACAGCACCTTCACACTACTAGACCAACACAGAAGCCTAATAATAAATCAACATACAAATCAGATCCAGACAGTTTACAAGAGGACAAAACAGCCGCTGGAATGCAGACACCACATTATTAAAACAAAGATCAAGGTGAGAGGCTTTTCCTCACTCAGAGCTGCCTACACAAAAATCCTTACCAGCTAAAGGGAAATGACAAACACAATCAGATCCTTCTTAAGCTTTTACTCATCAGACAGGAAAGAACTGAAAGTACAACATTTTTTACTGTAGTTCTCCAAAGTCCTGTAGCTCTTCTGGAAAACTGATAGGAAGAGTGGAAGCTGGAACATAAAGTTCACCCCCGGGGAAAACTGATGGATTGCAGGAGAAATGGAAGGGGCAAGCTCCACAATTTTATAGTACAATGGCCAGCTTTTAAAATACATGGACAGTTGATGCAGAAAGGAGGGAGGTTATCTGTATTATTTCATAGATATGAGTTATATTATTTCTATAGATATGATATATATTATTATTTATATATATCTCTATAACCCCTGTGTGTGCATGTGTATACACGTGTATACAGAGCTGTACAAATTATTGCTAGGAAAGCTCTTCCCTAAAATATTTATCTTGCTTATGTACAGCCCTACAGCCAGCTGCAAGGCACAAGCTCAGAAAGAATAAATGAATGAAGTATGCAATGTAATACAGAGCACCAAAGTGGTGGCAAGTTCTGCCTTCTGCTCTTGATTTCAAAGTGTACATCCCATCAATAAATGAAGTATGCAGTCCAGTACAGAGCACCAAAGTGATGGCAAATTCTGCAGCAGCTCTGCCTTCTGCTCTTGATCTCAAAGTGTACATCCCATAAATACAGGCCAGGCTTTATTTAATCCAAATTCAATGATCCAGTTTCCAGCATAATCTCTGAACTCTTACATGCACACAAGCACAGTAGCTGCTGGACTGGTGCCTATCAAATGAAGGAGTGGTATTTTTCTAACCTGGGGAAGGGAGGGAGCTAATTAAAGAATGAAAAGCCTGGAAAGAAAGTCTCAGCTGAAACTCCTCATGTAAGAAACTCAGCCTGACCTGGACTACTATTTTCAGACCACAGAAAATATTCTAACACTATGATTTACAAAGCAACTCTTGATTTAAACCATTCAAAACTACTTAAAGCAAATGGCAAAGACAAATTCAGAAGTTGCACAGCCACCTCTTTAAAACAGCACCAGAACTGGTCTCCCCTTTTGGAGCAAAGTGAAGGTCAGAAATTTCAGATACACAGCCAGTAACGAGCTGCCGACATCCAACTTTGCCTCGCTCTCCCTTGGAAGGAGAAGATGTTTTGTGGCTTTGTGTGATGTTCCGTATGGTTATCCTTCCACAGATTAACCATTGGGTTGAGAGCACTCTGCAGCTGCCTGGTTTGTGAGGCTCACTCTTGCACAGCACACAGGACCAGCTGTAGTTTCAGCTGTTGCCAGAGCCAAACCAAATTCAAACGTGGTTGTAACTCAGACTTGTTCAGTTTGCTGTAGGGACAGAATCATCACCCTCTAAATCCTACAGGGCTTTCAGAGATCCTGAGGACCTGTCCCTAGCATTCCTCCTGCTGTTTCCAACACCATTCCATCTCATCAGAACCTGCAGCTCAATCTAGAATCTGCACTAATGAAATTACTTGAGCAGCCCTCTGGAATTCAGCACTGCTTGCTAATAGAGGTTCAGCCTCCTCGCTAGGACCTGCAGCACAGCAGCTGAATCGCAGCACAGAAGCTACAGTTTTGGCAATACTAATTGCAGAAATCCAAGCACACACAACTAGCATCTGAGCAAGAGAGAGAAATGAAACCAAAGCACATTGATTTTACCTGCACTGTCCTGCACACAGGAGACAGTGACTTAATTACCAGGCCAGGGTTCTTCTCCAAAAAGCCTAGCTGCCAGAAGACTTTCTGTGCTGTCTTAGCTTAGGCACCTCTCACGTTGTGTCCATATTCATAGGTGATTCTTCCCCTCATATTTAGACAGCCAACCCATTAATTCTGCTTTTTTAGAGGGGTTTTTTATCTGCCTTGGGTGGCAATTATTAGCATTAGAGTCAATTAGTTTCTATGGCGCTCCAACGGTGCTGTTGTGGCTGTGCTGTTTGTTGTTACGCCTTCATTTGCTAATAGTGCCACATCTTGCACATTTTTCTCTGCTAGACATCCTACAATTACCCATTACTCAAAATTACATTTGCTGGGTGACACAGAAATGCAAATGTACAAGACTGAGCAAATTGTTTAGACATCCATTTTGTAACTGGCAGCCTCCTCTGGGGGCTTGCAGCTCTCCCTCTATTCACTGAAGCCCAACCGTGCCACATTTGGGGCTTTTTAGACCCAATATGCTGGGACTTTTTACATTTAGACCATTAAAAGTGCTGGCACACTGTCTGCATTATTGATACTGAGAGATGAAAGCACTCAAATTATGCAGACAAAATGATCATTTCTCAGGTCTTTCAGGAACCTATTTCCTCACGGGAGTTTGAGCTTTAATGGATTACCACTTCAGGCTGTGTCAAGGAGCTTCACTTTGGGTGAGTCGGGACTTACAGCAGGCACCAAACTGATGTGGTAGAGTTGTTGGATTAAACAGAACTCCTGGCCATCACTTGGGAACAATCAGAGAGTCTGGATAACAAGAGAGGAGACTCTATGGGGTGGTGGGAGGAAGAGCAACCTGGTAATGGAAGCAAACCATTTCCCACCTATGAAACAAGATTTGCATGGATTGCAATTTAAAAAAGACTAGAAAGTTAAAACAAAAAAAAAAAAAGAAAAACTTCAAAGGAGAAAAAAAACCTAAAACCCAAAAAAATCCTCATGAAAAGTAAAGAAGATAAAAAGACCAAAAAGGAATAAAAAGGATCAAGAAATCCCTACAAGACAAAAGACAGGCCAAAAAAGACCAAAGGAAAAAAAATACCAAAAAAAGACCTAACTCCCCCTGAAAAAACCTAAAAGACAAAAAACAGACTGAAAAAGACCAAAGTTTTTTTTTTAAACAACCAAAACATAAAAAAAAAATAAAAAATTAAAAAGAACAAAAAGGACCAAAAAAGGCCAAATTAAAAACAAACAAAAAAAAAAGACCAAAAAAGAAACCCCCAAGCCCCCTAAAAGATAAAAAACTGACCAAAGAAAAACAAAGTAAAAGAAATAATAAAGGGAAAAAAGACCAAAAAATAGGACCAACCCCCCCAAAACCCCAGAAAGTTCAAAGTAAAGTAACGTATCAAATACAAAAAAGGACCCAAAGAAATAAAAAATAAAACACCCACTAAAAAAAAAAATTAAGAAGATCAAAAAAGACCAAAGTTAAATAAAAAACAACCAAAATGTTAAGAAGCCAAAATAAAATTAAAAATGAGTAAGAAAGAACAAAAAGGACCATAACAGATCAAAGACAGAAAAAAAGACCAAAAAAAAAGATGACATTAAAAAAAATACCAAAAAGACCAGAAAAAGCCTCCTAAAAGATAAACACAAGACCAAAATAAAAGTGAAGTAAAAAAAAAAAATATATATTTTATATATTTTTTTAAAGTATTCAAAAGGACCAAAAAAAGATGAAAAAGTATCAAAAACATTAAAAAATTACCCAAGTAAAAATAAATACAAAATAAGATCAACGCCCCATGGCAGGGGGGTTGGAACTCGATGATCTTTAAGGTCCCATCCAACTCAAACTGTTGTGTGAATCTACTCTGAGCACAGAGAGAGGACATTTGCAGCCATGCAGCAAAGTTCCAGCAGCAGTAAGATGTCAATAACAGAAAGTCAGTCACATTCCATCACTAGGAGACAAAACACAATGGCCTCAAACCCAGTCCCTTTTCACAGTCACATCAGGAGAAATAACAACAGTGATGAAGAGGTAAAGTCTTAAGCCTTACCCAATAGGCCTTGAAACAATAATTTCAACTTGGGGTTCTGATTTGGATTCTAAAATAATGTTGTAAACTTCTTCATTTGTAGCTCCAGGCAAGGGTTTCCCGTTCCACTCCAGAACTTCATCCCCTTGGGTGCAAAGAGAAGGTTCTATCATTTCCATGTTCCCTTACAGAGAAGCACAGAGCATTTATGAAATCCACACAGCCACGGAGCTAACATCGGCCCTGGTGCTACAGGCCAGGCAAAGGGGGCCCTGCTCACTGCAGGGGCTTGGACAAGATGTCTTTGGAGGCTCCCTTCCAGCCTGATGCATTCTGTGATTCTAGCAAAACCAAATCAGAAGCAGTGCTGAACCCCCACCCTTGAGCTCCTGCAAGTTGGTCAGGAAGGAGCCCCTGCAGGTGGTCAGGATAACCAAGACATCCCCAGCACACCTAAGATGCCTCTAGAATAGAACATTCATGCATCTTGTCTTCTACCTCCACTTACTGATGCATGGTCAGCAGAGGCAGAAAGTTTTCAGACTTATGCTGCAAATCTCTGATTTTTTAATTTTTTCTTTTAATATCTTTATTTCCAAAATATTAATTCAGACTGGGAGACGCTTTTGGGGGTGAGTTAGTTCCAGCCCCTACTCAAAGTAGGGCCAGCATCAAAGGACAGATCACTTTCCTCAGGGACTGGAGTACTCTAAAGGAAGGATATGCAACATCTCTTCTGGGCAAGCTGTTCTAAGCCTTTACTATCCTCTCTAGATACATGAAAAACATGTTCATATACAAGAGCTCCTTCATCCCAGCTCCTGCACATTGCTGCTTATGTAATCAACATGCACCTCAGATATCATCTGCTTCAACCTCCCCACCATGGGCAGGGACACCTCTCAACTGGAGTTCAACCTGGCCTGGAACACTCCCAGGGAGGAGACATCCACAGCCTCCCCAGACAGCCTATTTCAGTCTCATCACCATGGCACTGAAGAACTTCTTCCTCAGCTCCACTCTAACCCTGTTCTGCCTCAGCTTCAAACCATTCCCCCTTGGCCTGTCCCCAGACACCTTCAGGAAGAGTCCCTCTGCAGCCTTCCTGTAGGCTCCCTTCAGCTATTGGAAGGCAGCTCTAAGGTCCCTCTGGAGTCTTCTCTAGGCTGAATAGAGGACAACTACCACCTCTCTGACACTCTGGCAACAGTGCTGTTGATCCATGCTTGGTGTTTGCTGCAAGGGTCCTTTGCTGACTCATGTTCAACTTCCTGCCCTCCAGCACCTCCAGACTCTTCTGCCAAGCTGCTTTCTGCCTCTCTGGCTTCTGGTGCTCACCATTGCACTGGGGGAAATCTGTGCCTGATGCAAGGCATCATGTTTGCCTGTGCTAAGCTTGGTGAGGTTTTCCATTTCCATTTCTAACAACTCACACTGAAAGAAGCACTGATAAAGGCCAGTGAGCACACAGGGCATCATGCTTCAGGTGGCACCATGGTGCAAGCAAGGGCTTATGTGTCTCAGAGAAAAGCAGGTTTCAAAAACAATGTTTGCATTGCTTCTCTGGAGTACAACAAGCAGCTCCTGGGTTAGCGAGCAAAAGTCACACAGTGACACTCAGTCCTGACACCAGGCCTTGCATTTTGCTCACCCCTTCAATTAATTTGGGCTAACAATAAATTTGAACTGTAGGTACCTGTGGCATTTCCTAAGAGCCTTACAACATTGTCCTGTGTGTGAAAAATATCAGCAGTCATTAACCAGCGTGGAGAGAAATTGACAGTAGCCATGAGAGCCCAGAACATTTGCTGCGCAGCTCTGAGATGGACTTGACTGATCTGCTCTGAGTTGTCCCACCACATCGTTTGCTCTCCAGCAGAGGGATTTACCTGCTCTCAGATGTCCCACCACATCATTTGCTCTCCAGCAGAGGGATTTACCTGCCCTCAGATGTCCCACCACATCATTTGCTCTCCATCAGAGGGATTTACCTGCTCTCAGATGTCCCACCACATCATTTGCTCTCCAGCAGAGGGATTTACCTGCTCTCAGATGTCCCACCACATCATTTGCTCTCCAGCAGAGGGATTTACCTGCTCTCAGATGTCCCACCACATCATTTGCTCTCCAGCAGAGGGATTTACCTGCTCTCAGATGTCCCACCACATCAGCCAAGCTTCCTTTCTTCACTTTGGTAATGAAGGCACCGAGTCGTCCCAGCTCCGTCATTTTGCCACCAACGACCTGGTTAACCACAACATTTGTCACAAACCAGACATCATCTCAACTACAAACATACAGACAGATCAATTTTCATCTAGTTTTTAAAATGAAACCTAAAAATATCCATGAGCATACCTACTCTCAATTTGGGCTTTACAGAGGCTTAAGCCCCAGAAGGGCCAGACCTAACTGGCAAGAAGCTGAACAAGAATGACTAAAATTGCTATTCCTTGCAGCCAGTTTGATGCATCAGTCCTATGCAGGGTGCCAAGTATCATTTGTTGCAGAAAGATGAGCTCTTAATAAATAATCCAGCAAGTTCCTCTTTCCAAATCCAGGGCTGCCATGTGCTCCAGATTCAATTCCAAGTGCACAGCACAATGTATGAAAATCCCTAAAGAATTCCAAGTGCACAGCACAATGTATGAAAATCCCAAAATCATTCCAAGTGCACAGGAAAATGTAGACAATGCCTAAAGGATTGCAAGTGCACAGCAAAATGTAGACAGTGCCTACAGAATTCCAGGTGCCTGGCACAAGGCAGCCACACTTACTGATCAAACCAGCTCAGCTCCCTTGCCATGGGTAAGAAGCAGACTGCACCGAAGGATCAAATCCATTTCCAGTCAGAATTCATCTGCAAACCTCCCAGAGCTGACTCAAAGTGAGGACTGTGTCTTGTGCACTCAGGCTGTGATCTGAGAGCCTCCTGCTGGTGGGTGCTGAGTGGGAAGTGCTCTCCTTTGCCCAGCCAAACCGTGTCAGACTCACCTTCAGCCCCAGCAGTGCACCTGATTCTTTGGGCATGGTTGTTCTCTTGTTCAGGACCACACGCCCAATCAAGCAATCTCCCTCTTTAGAAGGCTGCCACGTCACAGGGTGCTGTGAGAAGAACCAAGAGGATGAATGAAAGAGGTGCAACCATCTTCCTGGACTCAGCTGCACATTTATAGAGCACCAAAACTTCTGGATCACTGTGTCACAGCAGACACAAACATCCCTCATATGTCTTACATCTTCCACCTATGCTTTCTACTACTGTATCTGATGCCAGGAGGGGTTTGGTCTCTTCTCCCAGGCAACCAGCACCAGAACAAGAGGACACAGTCTCAAGCTGCGCCAGGGGAGGTTTAGGCTGGAGGTGAGGAGAAAGTTCTTCACAGAGAGAGTGGTTGGCCATTGGAATGTGCTGCCCAGGGAGGTGGTGGAGTCACCATCCCTGGAGGTGTTCAAGAGGGGATTGGACGTGGCACTTGGTGCCATGGTTTAGATAGTCATGAGGTGTAGGGTGACAGGTTGGACTCAATGATCCTTGAGGTCTCTTCCAACCTTCTTGATTCTTCTTCTTCTTGACTCTGGCTTCATTAAATCATAAAATGGCTTGGGTGGGAAGGGACCATAGAGATCATCTGCTCCAACCTCCTCACCAACCTCCATCTCAACTTGTGTTGGTTGTTTTGAACACCCCCAGAGAGGAGGCAGCCACAGCCTCCCTGGGCAGCCTATTCCAGAGTCTCACCACCCTGGTACTGAAGAACTTCTTTCTCAGCTCCAGTCTAACCCTGCTCTGCCTCAGCTTCAAACCATTCCCCCTTGGCCTGTCTCCAGACACCCTCATGAAAAGTCCCTCTGCAGCCTTCCTGCAGGATCTCTTCAGCGATTGGAAGGCAGCCCTAAGGTCCCCCTGGAGCCTTCTCCTCTCCAGGCTGAACACCCCCAGCTCCCTCAGCCTGTCCTCACAGCAGAGCTGCTCCAGCCCTTGGATCATCTTTGTGGCCTCCTCTGCACTCATTCCAGCAGCTCTGTGTCCTTCTCATGCTGTGGACACCAGAACTGGAGGCAGGATTGGAGGTGAGGTCTGAGCAGAGCAGAGCCAAGAGGCAGAATCCCCTCTCTGCCCTGCTGCCCACACTCCTCTGGCTGCAGCTCAGCACACAGCAGCTCTGCATATGGATATGCAATAAAAGCCCAAATGATCTTTTCTCCAGATAATACAAATCCAAACGATCTTTTGCCATCCCAAGTCTAAAAGTCACTTTCCTACAGCAGCACCACGCTCCCAGCTGCTTCCCTGGTGTGCAGTGAAATCAAGTGTTCATGCAAATTGTCACAGGCTAAGTTTTTGTTTTTAACAACCGTCTCTGCTGAACTGAAGCAGTCAGCTAACGTTTCACACTTGGGAGCCTCTTCCTTGTCCCGCTGCTTACCGAGCTAATGGGGGATGTCTCCCTGCTGTGCCACGTGGCAGGATCCAGCCAGTAATAATCCAAGTCACCTGGAAGAACATGAATAGAAAGAAATGTGTAATCTCTCACACAGAAGGAGAGGGATGGATGATGACTTCTGCCTGCATGGATTTCAATGTGCAAGAGTCTGATGAAGCAAATACAAAACCTGGATTAGGATTCACATCAACTCCATCCATTTGCAAACAACAGAGCCTACCAATATAAACCCAATACAAAACACAGAGTGATGAATTTCTTTGGACCTCACACATTTCACCTTGTGCACTCCAGCTGGTTCTTACTTTGTCCAATCATCTTCCAAGTATGGAAACCAAGGATGGCATCCACAGCCCTCTTCCTCCCCCCCATCTCAGCAACAGACACAGAGGACTACAGCTAACAATGACACAAACAGGCACTTAGCTCTAGGTAAGGACAGAGCAGACAATCACACTCCAGCACCTGCCAAGGGGCTGATCAGTACTGTGAGAACAGGTATGGTGCAGATGGAGGGGCACAGGAGATGGGAAGTGCTGACAGAGCACCAGGGGAAACCACCACACAGACTGAGCAGAGTACCAACAGCAGGCAGGAGGCTGCAATCTTTCATTTCGCTAGGGACAGATCTTTGTGATATACAACATCAAGAACAAGAGCTGGAGAGCCTCTCCTACAAAGACAGCCTGAAAGAGGTAGGGCTGTTCAGCCTGGAGAAGAGAAGGCTCCAGGGAGACCTAACAGTGGCCTGCCAGTACCTGAAGGGGCTGCAAGAAATCTGGGGAGGGACTGTACAAAGATATGTAGCACTAGGACAGGGGCCAGTGGCTTGAAACTAGAGCAGGGTGGATTTACATTGGACATTAGGAAGAAGTTCTTTGCCATGAAGGTGGCGGAACACTGGAACAAGTTGCCCAGAGAAGTGGTTGAGGTCCCATCCCTGGAGACATTCAAGGTCAGGCTTTATGGGGCTCTGAGCAACCTGATCTAGATGGGGCTGTCCCTGCTGACTGCGGGGAGGTTGGCATAGATCACTTTTAAAGGCCTCTTCCAAGCCAGTGCATTCAATGTTGCTGTGATTCTAATAAACCCATGGATTACAGAGGCCAAGCTGGGGAGCAGTGGGTAGAGCTTGGGAGAAAAGGCAGCATAGCACTGCTGAGAGCAGGTGCTGCTGGGTGGCTGCCCCAAATGACCCTGCTCTGGCTGGACAATCTCTGGAGGTCCCTTCCAGCCCCTGACATTCTGTGATTCTGTGATTAATAAATGACAGCTGCAGAAGGGTGAGCTGGCAGCTAAGAAGTATGAACTTAGCTCACAGTTGTCCATGGCAGAGGACTGACTGACACAGCCTGCACTCCAAGGACCAAAAGCACAGAGCAAGAACTGCAAGAGAAAAAATACTGGGGATGCTGGGAAGGACGTAGGAGAAGGGTGGAGGGGAGAAGAGAGCCAGCAGACAGCCAAATGTGAGACTGATCAATCAGGAAGGAGTCTGAAGGATTCCCATTCTGTCTACTGTTTTCCTGCCATCACTGTAGTGTCTAAAGGCTTGAGGTAGAACAATAGAGAGAGACTTTTTAATGTAATGATTCTGCCACTTAGCTTACAATGCTGCAACCACAGGAACAAAGCATGCCCTCAGCAACCCCAATCTGTTAGCAGAGCACTTTGAGAATGCTACTTTTGAATTCACAAGTTAGGTTTGCTTTTCCCCCAAGTCTTTAAATTATTAGAAGCCCTCCAGTACCTGAAGGGGGATGCAAGAAAGCTGGGGAGGGACTTTTGACAAGGCTTGTAGAATAGAACAAAGGGGAATGGATTGAAGTTTGAGGAGGGCAGATTGAGACTGGAGATTAGGATGAAATTCCGTACAGTGAGGGTGGGGAGACACTGGAACAGGTTGCCAGAGAGGCTGTGGATGTCTCCTCCCTGGAGGTGTTCAGGGCCAGGCTGGATGAGGCCTTGAGCAGCCTGGGCTGGTGGGAGGTGTCCCTGCCCATGGCAGGGGGGTTGGAACTGGATGAGCTTTGAAGTCCCTTCCAATGCAAACCATTCTATGATTCCATGTCCCAGAGTTAGCTTTCCCAGCAGATCATCTCCTCACAGGCCTTCCTAACATCCCCACCAACTCCCGGGATGGTTTAACAGCCATGGGGTAAAAAATCCCACTTTAAAGTCAGCTACTTACTGCTAATAGCCTCAGAGAACAGATTGAGTTTGTTACCTAAACCCCAGGAAATATACCTTCACCACTTCATTTTATACATCACACCTCTAGCACGACTTTAGATCACTACCTTGGCACACAAGCATAAAATTGAGGCCCAAACACAGCATGGTTCTAGCAAGCAAGAAAAAAAAAGTGCATTGATCTGAAGTTCAGCATTTTGTGACTCTATTTCTGCAAATAGTTAGAAGCTGATTATGAAATACATTCTTCATAACCCATAAAATCTTGAACACCATCATATGCAGAAGCTTATTTTGCAACAGATCATCATCATCATTCTCATTCTCTGCATAACCACAGGAGGTAGTTTGTGGTTGCATTAGCTACTGCAGTTCTGCAGTTTTGAAGAGCTTCACCTCTCATTAAAGCTATTTCAGTTCTATTTTTAGCTGGTTCCTTGCACCTGTATAGACTTCAAAACTGCAACAAGAACAAATCCAAGAGCCAGGCTGCCACCCCAAGTCCTGGCAGTCCTCTGAGACCTGAGGCAGAGAATTCTCCAGCTATTAGCAATGGCTCCAACAGTTACAGCAAAGGCAGGTACCTCCTGGGCGAGCTGGCCTGCCACAGGCAGACACAATACACTTGCCTGCACCTTCCACTCAGCAGAAGCAAAATGTTCAGGTAGGAACAAACATCACCTCCAGCAACAGACCTCCAAGTGTGTGTCCAAGTGCTCAAAATCCTCTCTGCTCTTGTCCTCATTGCTCCCTGCTGCCTTTTCACACAGAATCACAGAATGGTCTGGGTTGGAAGGGACTGCCAAAGCTCATCCAGCCCAACCCCTCTGCACTCAGCAGGGACATCCCCAACTAGAGCAGCTTGCCCACAGCCCTCTCCAGCCTCACCTGGAAGATCTCCAGGGATGGAGCCTCAACCACCTCCCTGGGCAACCTGTGCCAATGTTCCACCACCCTCCTGCTGCACAACTTCTTCCTCACATCCAATCTCAAGCTGCTCTGCTCTCCTTTGAAGCCATTGTCCCTGCTCCTGTCCCTGCAGCCCTTTGCAAACAGTCTCTCTGCAGCCTTCTTGGAGCCCCTTCAGGTCCTGGCAGGCTGCTCTTAGGTGTCCCTGCAGCCTTCTCTTCTCCAGGCTGAACACCTCCAGCTCCCTCAGCCTGTCTTCCTAGCAGAGCTGCTCCAACCCCCTGAGCATCTTTGTGGCCCCCTGTGGACCTGCTCCATCAGGTACATGTCCTGGATGGTTGTGTTGCCTTTCTGCTGACCCTGTGCTGCTGAGGACGCAAAGTCAGCATGGCCAGGGCTGCCAGCCTGGCTTTTCAGCAGCACTACCCATGCCAAAGGCCAATGCAGGCATAGTGGGAGCTCAAGTGAAATCGTGCCAAAACTCCTGTTCTCTCTTGTAAAGCCCAAACAAACACAAGAGATGAGAAATTCTGGTTTTGTATATGAGCAGTCCTGCTGATTTCATAGAGCAGAATGGGTTGGGTTGGAAGAGACCTTGAAGTTCATCCAGTTCCAACCCCCCTGCCATGGGCAGACACCTCCCATTAGCCCAGACTGCTCAGGGCCCCATCCAGCTCCACCAGAGAGCCTCAAATACCAGAGATAACACACCCCAAGATGTTTCCCCAGATGAATGCAGAATGCACTCAGAGACTGCTGGTGTTCATCAGAGAATCTGCTTCTGGTGCTCTGCTCACAGCCAGCTGCTCTGGATGGACAGCAGTTAGGTAAGACAAGAAGCAGGCAGGCTAATGGTAAGAGCCAGCCAGCCCATGTTAAGCACTTAATTGAGCCTAACCTGTAGCTGCTAATTAATAAAGCAGTTTTATCACATTACTAGGAGCTCAGACAATGATTCTCAGACACTGCATCTGAACTTGCTGTGCAGACTAGCTCCCTGCATAGTCAGACTGCAGCTCATTAACAAAAGCATCAGCCATCTGTGTATTTACCTTTTAGTTTTTAGAGCCAAGTATAGTCTGCAGTAGTCAAACAACAGAGCTGAGCAAACCCTTGGAACGCCCTCTGCTATGTCTTCCACAGCTCCCATCAGCTCCTCAGGGAAATGATTGATTATTTTCCAAGGTAAAAGATCTACAGAGGCCACATACCAACCTACAGGAAGTTACAACACGTGTCAAGAGACTCCATGTATCAACTTAGAACCATGGCTTGGGTTGGGGAAGCCCTCCAAGAAGAGTCCAGCAACCAACCCAACACCACCATGGCCACTAAACCATGTCCCAGGTGCCATGGCTTCAGGTTTCTTGAACTCCTCCAAGGATGGTGACTCCACCACCTCCCTGACCAGCCTGTTCCAATCCCTGACCACTCTTGCAGCAAGGAAGTTTTTCCCTATATCCACTCTCAACTTGACTGCCTTCCTTCCCTACAGCCTGATTTACCCTGTGTTAGCAGACCTCTCTGCATGCTGCTGGTAAATATCTTCAGCACAGTGTCAATGCCATCAGAACCATCTGGCTGCTGTTACAGATGTCAAAGGTCACATTGTAAAGAAAATATTTTTATGCACAAGGAAAAAAAGCATGCTAATCATTTTATCATGTCAGAAAAAGAATTCCCTGTGTAAAGAATGTATGAGCAACTTGATTGAGTGGAGGATGTCCCTGCTGACTGCAGGGGGGTTGGAGCAGGCACCCTTTGCAGGTCCCTCCCGATACACACCATGCTTTTGATTCTAGGATTCCATCTTCAGATCATACTGGCCAGGCTGTTCCCTAAGCACAGAGAGGCTTCCCAGAAAGAGCCACACATTGCATGGGCTGGGAAAGGACATCAGAGGTCATCTTGTCCCACACCCTGCAGTCAGCAAGGACATCTCCAACTAGATCAACCAGACTGCCCTGGTGTCTAAGTATCCAGCAGAGAATCTAGAAGCTACCTATGGCCTGTTGATGCAGCAAGCTTCACCAAAATGCTCAATATCCCTTGGCTCTCAAACCAAGCCAAGAGTTAAGAACTTCAGTCCTTGCAGAAGGAGGCCTGTGTTTTACCCTCAGGTCAAGGACAGGCTCATCAGCAATGTGGGAAGAAGTCCAGGGTTTATTTTGGACAGAAAACATAATACTTGCTTGGGATTTGAGATCCCTGCTGACACACAACCTAAGCACTGAGTGCTAGCAGACTGCAAGTCTCTCAAGTTCAGGAAAAGACTTGTCCTCCATGCCAGTGACGCCTTACCTACTGGGGTACAGACCTGGCACACCTGCTGGGACCCCTGCAGCTCTCAAAGCTAGAGCCAGCACCTCACAACACTCCCTCCATTCAGCAGTTATCTATTTCAAGACAATGATGAGATATAAAATTGCTTCTCTACATCTTCATTAAGTTTCCGAGCATCAGAAAGTAATTGAAAATGAGTCTATGGAGCTTTAAATAATTGAAAATGAGTTGATGGAGCTTCATCAAGCACTAGGCTTTCAGATCTTGGTAAGTGGAAACCCAGGCTTATCTATCCTACATGAAAACGTTGATCCCTTACTTTTGTGTTTCAAAGAGAAGGACCTTTCACACTATTTCCTACCAAAAAAACCCAAACCCCAAACCCAAGACACTTCAGAGCTTTATTTGGAAACAAACTCCTTAGTTAAAAATCTTTCTTTTGAGTGGTACTTATAGCATGAGCACAGCACAGGTTTCCGTGGTAGCTGACATTTCTAAGCAACAAATCAAAACATCATTTTGATTTTTTTTAAAATATCAGAAGAATATTGTCAGTGAAAACTCTGCTTTCCAGATAATTTCTCTGAGAACTGAAAGGGTTCCCAATCATTGGAAGAAGCTTCCAGGAAGGTGATTGAATCCCCCCCATCGCTGGAGGTGTTTTCAAGATGCTGAGATGTGGTGCTGAGGGAATGGATTGAAGCTGGAGGAGGGCAGATGGAGACTGGAGATTAGGAAGAAATTCTTTGCAGTGAGGGTGGGGAGACACTGGAACAGGTTGCCCAGGAAGGCTGTGGATGTCCTCTCCCTGGAGGTGTTCCAGGACAGGCTGGATGAGGCCCTGAGCAGCCTGGGCTGGTGGGAGGTGTCCCTGCCCATGGCAGGGGGTTGGAACTGGATGAGCTTTGGAGTCTCTTCCAACCCATTCCATGAATCTATGAATTTCAAAAAGTCATATGGGCTCCTAATTCCAGAGCCATGGATACACAGCTTAAATAACACAGTTCTGAATCCCTTTGCTCCTGTTCTGAAGGAATTCCCAGCATTTCAAATATGTGAAGCTGTTCTTCACTCTAACACATTTTTCCTTTCCCTGAGGGTTTGTTTGGTTTGGTTTTGTTTTTTTTCATTTGGTTTGATTGCCTTTTAGGGAGAGGTGAGAGAGGTATTTTACAAAGCTCACACAGGCTAAAGAGCTTCCTGCTGCTGTGTCTGTTGGGGGTTTGTTGTGTTTTATTGTTCAGGGTTTTTTCTCCCTTGTGGATATTTCCAACCAATTGAGTAGGTGTTAATTGCAAAAGAAAGTCATATTTTCATTTTGGTGTTCATTTCTGCTGGGATTTTTCCCCTGACAATTGGGGGAAATGGTCCAGTTAAATATTTTTTATCCTAATGGTTGTTAGGGACTGATTTATGAACAAATTATAGTTCAAAATCAAAGCTGAAAATAAATTCTCCTCAATCCTCAGGGTGTTTTTAGACTGCCAGCAGAGAGGGATTTTGACAAGGAGAAGCAAACCAGAAAAAAGGAGTAGGGCTGTGGAATTGCAGACTGTGCCTTAGAAGTGCCATGGATGCAATGTTCACTGAGGGATCTGCTGCAAGTAAGGTGACCCAAATGGGCCATGCCCAGAGAGGCTTCTTTGAGCACAGGTTCCTTCCTCTGTGGGAAAAGAAGGAAGGCTTTGCTGCCCAGACACAGAAGGGAAACATGCTGGAGAGAGAGGATTCTTACCCCTCACTCTGCTCTGCTGAGCACCACCTTCTGCCTCCTGCTCTGGTGTCCCCAGCAGGAGAAGGTCACAGAGCTGCTGGAGAGAGTCCAGAGGAGGCCACAAAGATGAGCCATGGCTGGAGCAGCTCTGCTGTGAAGACAGGCTGAGGGAGCTGGGGGTGTTCAGCCTGGAGAAAAGAAGGCTCCAGGGGGACCTTAGAGCTGCCTTCCAATAGCTGAAGAGATCCTCCAGGAAGGCTGGAGAAGAACTTTTAATGAGGGTGTCTAGAGACAAGACAAGGGGGAATGGTTTGAAGCTGAGGCAGAGCAGGGTTAGACTGGAGCTGAGGAAGAAGTTTTTCAGTACCAAGGTGGAAAACTCTGGAATAGGCTGCCCAGGGAGGCTGTGGCTGTCTCCTGCCTGGGGGTGTTCAAGGCCAGGCTGGATGAGGTCTTGAGCAGCTGAGTCTACCTGAGAGGTGTCTCTGTCCATGATGGGGAGGTTGGAGTAGATGAGCTCTGAGGTCACTTCCAACCTGAGCCATTCTATGAGTCTGTGATAGCAACAACAGCAACTATGCCCAAGGCTTCCTGTTACCCACAGGAATGGGAAGGGAGAAGGAGGGAATCATAGAATCATCAAAGTTGGAAAAGACTTCAGAAATCATCAAGTCCAACCTATCACCCAGCACCTCATGACCTCTTGCTGTTGAGTGCCCAACATACACACAGACCTGCACAAGTCTCTTGAGAAACACAAGATTATATTTATAATCAAAGTTATGACTTAATTTTCAATACTAAGAGATAATTAATCTCAAATACTCCGGTGAAAAGGAAAGTCTGAGGAGGGGAAAAAATAGCAGCTCTTGGTTGTCCTGAACTTCAGGACTGTAGAAGGAACTATGGCAGATGAAGTTCTCTGGGTCAGGATTAAAGGTAGAAGCTGTTCAGCAGGACCATGATGGAGATCTGCTCTAGAGCACCAAATTAGGGAGCTGAGCCTGGTGAATTTGGTTTAGGATTTTTTAGTAAGCATTCATCAGAATCCTCCATGGTGCTGCACTCGAAGAAAATGAGAGGTTTAAAGGCTTTCATCTCTGCAGTCCAGAAAGGAATACTGCAGGAAGTATCATTGGAGCACATCACTCGCACAGGGAAAGCAAACAGTGAAGGACCTCTGGAGCTCTGCATCCCAGCAGCAGAGAGGAAATAGTTAAGACTGCAAAAGTGAATAAACTTTGTGATCTTTAAAGAAGGAAGGAAGATGAATTCGAACCAAAACCCCCTGACACTAGAGAAATTAGGGAAGCCTGCAATCCTGGAAGCACTTCAGGAAATCATACCAACACCAGGAGCAGCAAACAGCACAGTATGCAAAAAGGTTTGAGACCACTCTGCAGCTCCTAGGTCCCTGGTACTTATTACCTAGGAGGAAGCACTTGCCAGCCTGTGATAGTCTGGCATGTGGCAAATGCTGCCAGGGTGCTGAGACGTTGGTTTGTTTGAAGTGAGCTCTCCTGAAAATGAAGTCAAACTCATAACAAGAAGTGAATCTCTGTAGCATAAAAATTAGATATAGTAAAGGAGGAAGAGGTCAGGCTGTCTACACACAGCATACAGCAGGCCAGTTCACTTCATCCTGCAGGACCTGGAGACCTGTCTGAAGCTGTCTGGTTGCCATGAAGAGTTATTTCTTGAGAATTAGTTCTAGTATGGATGAAGTTTCCCCAAACTGGGGAAGTGCAAACACAGCAGAGATTTTAAAGGGGAGGAGGGGTTAGAAATTGCAAATCATTCAGCTCAGTATCAATCCCTGACAACATGCCAATCCAAAACAAATCACCTTCAGGACAATGAGAGAGCAGACAGGAACAAATCAACTCAATTCAATTTCCTGCACTGCAGTAAGAGAGGTGACAAACAGCAGATGCTAAGCACCTTCAGCTGAGCAGCTGTTTCTGTGCAGGACAGGTCACCACATCAGGAGGTGTTTAAATAAAACTGCCCTAAGGTCATAGAATGGGTTGGGTTGGAAAGGACTTTAAAGATCATCCACTTCCAACTTACCCACCATGGGCAGGGACACCTCCCACCAGCCCAGGCTGCTCAAGGTCTCATCCAGTCTGGCCTTGAACACCTCCAGGGAGGGGACATCCACAGCCTCCCTGGGCAACCTGTGCCAGTGTTTCACCACCGTCACTGGAAAGCATTTCTTCCTATCTCCAGTCTCAATCTGCTCTCCTCAAGCTTCAGTCCATTCCTCTTTTCCTATCACTCCCAGCCCTTGTCAAAAGTCCCTCCCCAGCTCTCCTCTAGCCCCCATTCAGGTACTGGAAGGCTGCTCTAAGATCTTCCCAGAGCCTTCTCTTCTCCAGGCTGAGCAGTCCCAACTCTCTTAGCCTGTCCCCATGGGGGAGGTTCTCCATCCCTCTGATCATTGTCATGACCCTCCTCTGGACCTGCTCCAACAGTTCAATGTCCTTCTGGTGCTGATGCAAAGCTGTTGAGAAAAGCCTATTCTAAACTGCTAAAATTGTTAAGAGAACCCCCCAGAGCATTTCTTAAGCAGGGTCTGCCATGTTGGTCTACGACATAGCAAGAGCCAAGACTCACATTGCTATTCTAGGTAACGAAACAGATTTGGAGGTGACCTGGCCTCAAGGAGAAAAGAGTGACTGGACTGGACTTCACATTTCTCCTGAACAATTGGACAGATGAATGGGGAAAGGAAAGATGATCCAGTTGAGAGTGACAGGCAAATGGCCCCACACTAAGGCTAGGATGAGCAGGAGCCCAAGCAGGGAGTGGAAGTCAGGCAGTGAAGGACTAGCTGTGCAGAGGATGGTGAGCTGGATGTAACCCAAACCAGTCAGGCAGTGAAGGACTAGCTGTGCAGAGGATGGTGAGCTGGATGTAACCCAAACCAGTCAGGCAGTGAAGGACTAGCTGTGCAGAGGATGGTGAGCTGGATGTAACCCAAACCAGTCAGGCAGTGAAGGACTAGCTGTGCAGAGGATGGTGAGCTGGATGTAACCCAAACCAGTCAGGCAGTGAAGGACTAGCTGTGCAGAGGGATGTGAGGTCAGATGATTCCTAAGCATCCTTTAGTTCTGCCAAAGGCTGCAGAAGTGCTGCTGTATGCCACTGCCCACAGCACAGACCCGATCCTCTGCAACACGGAACCTTGCAGCACTGCACTTCTCGGGTCCAGCTCTACCTCATCTTCCTCTTGTGCTTATCCCAAGATGTGCAAGAGCTCTCTAGGAGGCAGTTTGCAGCTGCCTACCACAGACAGGAGCCTGAATAGCACACAGGGGGTTACTTTCTTTATGTAGCTATAAACAGCTTAGTAAATGTGAGACAGAGTGCAAAGCTTTGATCACAACCAAAAGTTTTCTCCAGTCTTATCCTTTAAGCTCCTGCAGGGCTAAGGCTGAGCATTGTCTCTTCCCAGCCTCAGCAGCACCTTCTTTTCCTGATGTTCCTGCTGTGGTCTCAGTTCCATCTCTGTTCTGAGTGCTGCTCAACCACCAGCCTTTTCTCCAGTGCATCTTTCCAGATTCTGCCCTCTGGACACTTTTATTCTCCTTTAAACTCCACTGAAAGAAGTCAATTTCACACATGGGTTTCTTAAAATATGTTCATTGCCATAACATTGGAGAGGATAAAACCACTCTCATGGCTTATTATAAAATCTTTAGGATTAATTCTTCTAGTGAAAAACAAACAAATGCTTTTCAAACCCAAGTGTTAGACACAGTGTTAGCAACTCCTTTGAAGCAAGATTCTGAAGCTCTTTGTTATTCTCAACACTCCACACAGTCCTGAAGGAACTTGCAGTCCTTCCTCTCACTTGTGATCTTGTAGTGCTTTAGCTGAGGAGCTTTTCCAAACCCAGGCTCCCCACCCCTACCAAGGGAAGGGCTGATGTCCTTCCTGGATTCAGAAAGAGCAATGCATCAGGATGATGGTGCAGAAGTAACACACAGAAGGGACCACAACTGCACATTTGCACTGCTATTGTCATTAGAATCATCACTGTACATTCTGCTAAGCAAACATCCCTGCGCCATGGACATGGACTTGATGGATTCTCCCCCCACATAATAGGCAAAAATAATCAACTTATTAAAGCTACTGATTACAGCACGATGGAGGGGATGGAGGACACACCAGTTGTACTCTGCCAAGGAGAAACACCACACAGAATGATGACTTGTTCCCTGAAGTACATTTCTAAACTCTTTCTCTATGATTGCTCCAAAATGCAAAACAGTCATAATGCACCCCAAACCCTGTTCTCAGAAACACACTGACATTGTGATGTGTGCTCTCAAAATAAAGGGGTTTTGTTTAAAATCTCATGCCACATAGCATCACTGATGTCAAACCATACCTGACACACAAGCTTTCAAAGTACAAACACAACTGAAGCAGATTTACAAGCACAATGGTCCCTTACTCCCTGCTTAAGCTGAGCATTTGCTATAGTTAGTACTTCCCATGCAGAAGACACTGGATCTGATGATCTGAAAGGTCTTTTCCAGCCGAAATCATTCTCTGACACAACATCTCCACTAAAACTGTACAGTTCATCCATTTACAAAGAGATCCATTTAAAGCACATATCAAACATCAAAATCCATCTAAAGCCTCAGCACTGCATAGCCACTTGTTTACCTGTCCCTGGACGCAAGGTATGGAGCAGAAACTGCAGGAACCCAGCAAGCATAGCAGCATCAGCAAGAGAACGGTTAAGCAGCACAGCTGGCACTCGGCTCCAGCCTGCAACTGTGGCAAAGCTGAAATGCCAGCAGAAATCCACTTCAGCGGGAAGGAGACACCACCAAACAAGTCCCTAAGGTCCTTGCATCCTGATTGCAAGCCAAACGACTGCAGTGTCAAACCTTCAGCACCAATGACACCGAGGAGGGCTCCAGCAGCTCCTGCCAGCAGCACAACTCTCTGCAGAGTGGTGCCGGCATCCTGGCTGCCTTCCTTCCTCCACTCACTCGCTGCAGTGTCCAGGAGCTGCAGGCTCCAGGAGCAGCTCAGTGTTCCAGTTTTAACAATTCTCAGCAAACAAGGTCTGAGGGGGGGAAAGAAAAAAGAATAAAAGAAGAAAAAGCTCCTCTGTCTCCAGATAGAAAAGGAAGGAAGTTTCTTAGTGCTTTAAAGCCAGCAGGGGACACAAGCTCTGGCACCTGAGCAATCGGTGCTGCTGCTGCAGTTATTGTTTACATCCAGCACTGCTGCACCGACCAAGTTGTAAAGAGCTGCAGGAATAAAGCCAATGTAGCTGCTTGAAGTTACATAAAACTTCCCAAGCTGCTGCAGATCCACCTCCAGCACACTGAAAACAACACAGTCCTTGAAACGATGCTCTGTGTGTCACAACTCAGTGGGGTGACTGAATGCTTTTCTGAAGAGATGTGCACACAGAAAGGTAATTTCATATCAGAAAAATACATTCTGAATGAAAAACTGGAAATAATCACAGTGTGCATTGGGTTACAAGGGATCTTCAGAGGTCCGTTTATCCAACCCTCCCTACAGTCAGCAGGGACACCTCCAACTAGAGCAGGCTGCTCAGATCCCCATCAAGTTTGACCTTGAATGTCTCCAGGGATGGAGCCTCAACCACAGCCCTGGGCAGCCTGTTCCAGTATCTCACCACTCTCATTGTGAAGAACTTCCTCCTGATGTCCAGCCTGCTCCAGTTTCAAACCATTGCCCCTCATCCTATCACCGTCTAAAAAGTCCCTCCACAGCCTTCCTGTAGGTCCCCTTCAGATATTGAAAACCATTTTGAATTCCAAATTACATATGCAAGCTAAAGCAGAAAAGCAGAACCTGTACCTCAGTGCATTTGGGAAAGGCAGATGATTAAAGAATTACAGCTATTACATTTGCTGAAGCATTTAATCTCCTTTAATCACAGCCACATCAGACACCAACATGCCTGTTGATTTGGCAGCAGCAGTCTTCCCCGTAAAAATGTCTCCCTACAGCATATCTACATCCTGCAGGCCTCCAGAAATCCAAACAGCCTGTTTGGAAACCAAAATGTGAGGACAAAAACACAAACAGAGAAGTTTACATGGAATAAGATCCCAACAGTTAAGGCAATGAGAGCTTACAGCTCTTTAATAATAGGGAGATCATTTAGCATTCCTGAAAACACATTTGAATCGAGTCTTTTCCCTGCAAGTCTGCACCAGAGGGTCGGAACCAACCATGCCTCTCACACACTGCCTCCCCTGCCAGTCACCAGGCTGGCAGCCCTGGCCATGCTGACTTTGTGTGCCCAGCAGCACAGTGTCAGGAGAAAGGCAACACAAACATCCAGGACATGGACCTGATGGAGAGGGGCCAGACAAGGACCAGGAAAATGCTCAGGGGGTTGGAGCAGCTCTGCTAGGAGGACAGGCTGAGGGAGCTGGGGGTGTTCAGCCTGGAGAAGAGAAGGCTGCAGGGACACCTAAGAGCAGCCTGCCAGGACCTGAAGGGGCTGCAAGAAGGCTGCAGAGAGACTGTTTGCAAAGGGCTGCAGGGACAGGAGCAGGGACAATGGCTTCAAAGGAGAGCAGAGCAGCTTGAGATTGGATGTGAGGAAGAAGTTGTGCAGCAGGAGGGTGGTGGAACACTGGCACAGGTTGTGCATGGATGTGGTTGAGGCTCTGTCCCTGGAGATCTTCCAGGTGAGGCTGGAGAGGGCTGTGGGCAACCTGATCTACTTGGGGACGTCCCTGCTGACTGCACAGGGGGTTGGACCTTTGGAGGTCCCTTCTAGCCCAGACTATTCTATGATTCTATGATTCTATGATCTGCATCTCATCTACATCTTTGTTTCACTGCCATGACCTGGCTAGGAGATGCCTCTTTGGAGGAAGACAATGTCCAGGCTTGATGTACTCCAAGAGGTAGTGATCACCTGATCACTACTGAGCAGAAGGCAGATGTCCTTACTGCTCTCTACCCAAAAGGAGGGTGTAGTGAGGTGAATGTTGGTCTCTTCCCCAGGAAAACAGGGACAGGACAAGTGGAAATGGCCCCGAGTTGTGCCAGGGAAGCATTAGATTGGATATCAGGAAAAATTTCTTTCCTGAAAGAGTGGTCAGACACTGCCTTTTCAACTTACTCTCCAATAGTATCAAAGTATTATTTTAGTTCCCAGCTTCTTTTTGTAGTTGTGGTCTTTCTTCCACCTCTCACGCCCTGCAGCGTGGTGCATGTATCCCAGAATCACCATGGCTGGAAAAGACCTCTGAGCTCATCAAGCCCAAGGCAGAAGACCTATATTCAGTCTCTTCCCTGACTAACACAGGGCCATGTGGGATGCAGTGGTGGTATGAGAGCCACCTTGGATAGATCTTAGAATCACAAAATTGTTTCCACTGCAAAAGACCTTTAAGATCATTGAGTCCAACCATGAACCCAACACCACCATGGCCACTAAACCATGTCCCCAAGTGCCATGGCCACAGGTTTCTTCAGCACCTCCAGGGATGGGGACTGCACCTCCTCCCTGGGCAGCCTGTTCCAACCCCTGACCACTCTTGCAGCAAAGACATTGTTCCTAATCTCCAACCTACCCCTCCCCTGGCACAATTTCAGGCCATTTCCTCTCATTTTATCACCTGTTAGTTACAGGCTTGAACCCACAGCACTGAATTGCTCAAATCAATGCAATGCAACTAGCTGTAGGAAGAGACTGCAGGCGTCTAACCCACCCCTGAGTTTTCCTACCAAAAGAGGAACCAAGCAAAGAGTATCAGCTTCAAACCTGGGCTACAGCAAAATAGGACATTCAGCCTACAGTGACAATATCCTTACAGCTTCTTATTTAACCCAGCCACAGCATCTTACCGAAATACCTTAAACCAATTCTTTTTCCCTTCCAAAACTGGTTGGTGGCTCGGTTTTTTATCCCACTCATTACAAATATAACAAAATAAACCACAACTCCTTTCCAGGACTGACTCATGTACAGGCTGTGACTGAAAGATATTACAGCCAAGGGTACAGAGCTCCATGTGTCAGCTCATTCTGTTTCTGTATTTCAGCACATCTTGGACAACTCAGTTCACATTCCCTCTACTTCTTTTCCTTACAGCCTAATCCTTCCTGGACACAGTTTAATTTCCAATTCATCCTACAAGTAAAATTCCTCTTAAATCCCTTTAATTCTAAAACTTTCAAATTTAAACCTAGAAACTCAAGCAGTAGGACCATACACAGGGACCATTACCCCTATTAAATAGTAAATTCTATGACTTTTAAAACATTCTGTACCATCCAAACAACACCACCAAAGATAAACCCACACATCTAACTGCAGGGTGCAGCAGTGCCACCTTATTTATCTAAGCAGTGCCAGAAAATTTGTTCCTAATCCTTACAATAATTTTCTAGGTCAAAGTAGGATTAGGTCCACAATAGCACAGATAGTAGATGTCTGACAACTGGCCTTAAGTTGGGATCTTTATTTGTCAAGTGGAGCTTTTTGCTTTTAAAGGAGAAGGATGCTGACAGATTAAAACTCTCAAGGCAACATTTCAAGAGCAGTCACCCTGTAAATGGTATCTTTGCTAAAAAGAAAATATAAAATACAACTGTTCACTGGCAAAAAAAATTAATCATAGAATGGCTCAGGTTGGAAGGGACCTCAGAGATCATCTACTCCAACCTCCCTGCCACAGGCAGGGATACTTCTCACGAGCCCAGGTTGCTCATCCAGCCTGGCCTTGCATACCTCCAGGGAGGAGGCAGCCACAACATGTTCCAGTGTCTCCCCATCCTCAGTGTACAGAACTTCTTTCTAATTTCCAGTGTAAAACTGCCCTCGCAGTTTTGAGCAGCTCCCAACAGGAGCAGCTGCTGCCATATGCCAGCAGATGGTACTTGACTTGCCTACATTCCACATCCAAAATACCTCAGGGGAAAAGTTTAGCTGTAAACATCTAAACCCAGACTGCTCTCCTCTGTGGCCTTTGCCTGAGGTTTTCCTTTGGTCCATTTCCATCCCCCACTGCACTTGTGTGCTTTCTCTCTTAGCCCACCAGCTACTTTCATTGCCCGCAATGCTACAGCACTTGGAAGAGATCACTGGGGCAGGGATTTAGCTCATGCTCTCCTTCCTCTGGGAGCACCCAAGGCAGCACTTGAAACACCAGCAGAGGATGGAGGCAGAGGTCAGATCCTTTCCTCCTGGAGCAATGCAGCACTCATGCATTCATAGAATCGTTTAGTTTGGAAAAGACCTCTAAGATCATCCAGTCCAACTGTCAGCCCAACACCACCACGGCCATTAAACCGTGTCCCAAAGTGCCATGTTTCTGGAACACCTCCAGGGATGGGGACTCCACCAGCTCCCTGGGCAGCCTGTTCCAATCCTTGACCACTCTTGTAGGGAAGAAATTTTTCCTACAAGATCTCCAACCTACGCCTCCCTTGGCACAATTTCAGGCCACTTCCTCTTGTTCTATCACCTGATACTAGGAAGAAGAGACCAACCCCCATCTCTCTCCAGCCTCTTTTCAGGTGGTCATAGAGGCAAACCACAGTGTTCTTTTCTCCTCCTGACCTCCAGGCCCTCTCCTCCTGATCACAACCCTCCAGAGCATATGCCAAGATCCCAGCAAGCACCCTGTCCTAAACAAAAGAGTAATGCCATGAGGAGACTGAACTGGGTCACTCTGTTCCTCCCAGCACCAGAACAAAGGCATCATGAATGAAGCAACCATGTCACCACCGACAGAAACCAGACTGGCATCTCAGCAGCCTGCTTTCAAACAAGGCTCCAGCTCTTGCTCTCCTCACTCCCAATTAAATCTATCAGCAAGTACACAAAGGCAGTTTCTGCTTAGCTTTGGATTATTTTGCTGGCAGCCTGCAGGGGTGAGGCATATTTTCAAGCCTCAGACACATTTAGGCAAATAAGAGCAGTGAGTGTGCAAATGTAGAGCCATTATCAGCACATCCATTCCCACAAAGTACAGGAGCAGCTTTCTGTAGCCCCTCACACTGCTCCAATTTCCAACTCATCTTCCAGTCCCAAAGACTGCATGAGAGACTCTGTCTTACATAACAGAGTGTGACAGATGAAAAGTTAGATTTGATTGCTCCATGTAGCAGCTCATTAAGGACCATTTAATGGTGGAGAACATGCAGCCTCTTGGGTTGAAGTGAGCCATGCCTGGTGCATGGCCAGGCTGGATGTGGCTTTGAGCAACCTGCTCTAGTGCGAAGTTTGGCATGGGGGTTGGAACTGGATGAGCCCTTCCAACCTGACAATTCTGTGATTCTATGGTGCTTCTCTGAACCACACAACAAACACATTCTTAGCACTTGCCTCTTTTTACCAGTGTAAGACAAAAGTAACACCCCAAAAGAAGATTTCATGGAAGTTTCATACAGTTGGGTCCACAAAAGTAGGTAAATATTTGTCATGTCCAATTCCTAACTTCTTTATATTAGCTGGTTAATAAACTCTGCTAAGAACAGCATTTGAATGCAGAATTGACCTTCACTCACAGCTGAAGTTACATTTCCAGTGAAAAGTTGCCTTACATTTGCAGCAAAAGAATCAAATCCACAGCAAACCACTGGAAGAAGTATTTCAAGCTCAGGTGTGTTTCCACAAAGTATAGGAGCAACTTTCTGTGCCCCTCACACTGCTCCCATTTCCAGCACTACTTCATCCTCCAGTTTCAAAGCCTACATGACCAAAGTCAGGAATCTCTCCTATTACAGGACAAAAGAAGTTATGTACTGCTCTGTCTGGACAGGACTCTACCAGATCCACACAAATACTTGGGTTTAAACTAAGAAAAAAATATAAAGTATTTTTTTCTCCAAGTTACCCCAGCCCTCATTTGCATTCTTCACTGGCTGGCAGTAGGCAGAAGCTTTTCCTGAGTGTTTAGAATGAGCACTGGGTTTCATTTGTAATAGCCTGGGTTATGTTACTCTAGCAAGGCTTTTGGAGGGAGTGTGAATGCAGTTAATGCCAGGACAAGGCAAAGTCAGTCCACCTAATGTCCCACTGCCAGGGATTTCTCTAGGAGTGCTGCTACAGAATCTCAGACTGGTAGAGGCTGTAAGGGAACGCTAGAGATCATCTAGTCCAAGAGCTCTGACAGAGCAGCAGCATCTGGATTGAATCATCCAGGAAAACCAGCCAGGTGGGATTAGAAAACCTCCAGAAGAGGACACTTCACAACCTCTCTAGGCAGCCTGTTCCAGTGTGTTGAGAATACCTGCAGAGAAGGACCTCTCTGGGCAGCCTGTTCCAGTGGGTTTGGAGTTATCTCCAGAGAAGGACCTCTCTGGACAGCCTGTTGCAGTGCTCTGCTACAGTCCAAGTAAAGATCTTTTTTGTCACCTTTACACAGAACCTCCTGTGTTCCAGTTTTCTGTCCATTTGCCCCTTGCCCCTGAGAAGATTCTGTCTCCATCCTCCTGATATTCACCCTTCAGATATCAAGCAGCATTCATGAGATTCCACCCTCAGTCTCCTCTTCTCCAGGCAGCTCTCTCAGCCTTTCTCTGTAAGGCAGATGTTCCAGTCCCCTCACCATCTTAGTGGCTCTCTGCTGGACTCTCTCCAATGGTACCTTATCCTTCCTGAACTGGGAGAGCCCAGAAGTGGACACAATACTCCAGGTGTGGCCTTAACAAGGCAGAGTAGAGGGGGAGGAGAAGCTCCTGCTGGCCACACTCAGTGCACCCCAGGATGCCATTGGTCTTGTTGGCTGTAAGGGCACATTGCTGGCTCATGGGCAGTCTGTTGTCCATGAAGACTCCCAAGTCCTTTTCCCCAGAGCTGCTCTCCAGCAGATCAGCCCCCAGACTGTACTGGGCCATGGGGTTCTTCCCCAGGTGCAGGGCTCTGCCCTTGTCCTTGTTGAACTTCATGAGGTTTCACTCTGCCCAGCTTTCCAGCCTGTCTGGGTTTGGCTGAACAGCTGCACAATGTCCAAAGGGGAGCTACAAGAAGGCTGGGGAAGGACTGTCTAGAAGGGCTTGGAGTGACAGGATGAGAGACAGTGGTTTGAAACTGGAGCAGGGGAGATTTAGGCTGAACATCAGGAGGAAGCTATTTACAATGAGAGTGGTGAAATATTGGAACAGGCGGTGGTTGAGGCCCTGTCCCTGGTGACATTCAAAGTCAGAATGGATCCTGGTCCCTGGGCAGGCTGCTCTAGTTGGAGGTGTCCCTGCTGACTGCAGGGGAGTTGGACAAGATGCCCTTGGAGGGTCCCTTCCAACCCAGTGCAGTCTGTGAATCATTTGCTTTACATATCTGCAAGCTATCTTTAAGAGAAGCTCTTTCAGCAGTCCCACACAGAACTGAACCCAGCCCATCCTTATCACTCAGTCACTGCTGTTTGGAGTTGCTGAGTGCTTCCACTGGCACTCACCAAAGGTGACCAGGACTTTTGAGATCTTTCTGGGTTTTCTTGGTAAGGCTGTTCAAAGTTAAACATTCTATTTGAAACAATCCTGTCTTTCTAGCTCCATTTATATTGCTCTGGCACCAGACTTCTGACTGAGCTGACATTTAGATAAGAGAGGATGGATTCCAGACCCTCCTGGACTTACAAACTAAAGCTCTTCAATGAGGGTCCTGTGCAGCATCTCTCAAAAATTACAAGCAGAGCACTGAAGGAAGGGTGAAACTCTGCTTGCAACAACGCTGCTGAATTGTAAAGAGAGGGATTCTGACCCTGGACAACAGGAGCATATTTAAATGATTTCTATAAGACTTCTAACATCACACTCTAGCATTTTTTTTCATTTAAAATACTGAGGTCTCTAAAAGGTTTTCTAAGGTCATTATACTTCCTGCTTTTCCATCTAAAAATGATTGGATACTTTACTACCAAAATTGCTTTTGCCTTCTCACTTGCATTTTTGTATTTCTCATTTAAGGAGGCTGAGAGGAGACCTCATTGCTCTCTACAGCTCCCTGAAAGGAGAATGGAGCCAGGTGGGTCTGTCTCTTCTCCCAAGAAACAAGTGACAGGACAAGAGGAAACAGCTTCAAGTTGCCCCAGGGCAGGTTTAGGTTGGGTATTAGAGGGTATTTCCTGACTGAAAGGGTTCTTAAACACTGCAGGAGGCTCTCCAGGGAGGTGGCTGAATGCCCATCCCTGGAGGTGTTTCAAAGAGGCAGAGATATGGCGCTGAGGGAAATGGTTGAGCACCAGGCTTGTAAGAGTCAGAGAATGGTGGAGTCAAGGATCTTAAAGATCTTTTCCAAGCAAAACAATTCTGTGATTTACATTTTCCAGCCCTTCTTCTGCACTATACTCCCAGTTTCAAAGGCTTCCACTCCTTTTCCTACAAGGACTGTAAAAGTCATATCAAGATCAAGCAAAACCCCCAATCATTGAGTGCTGCATCTCAGAGCTATGGAAATGAATGCACCCATCTCTGTGCTTACTGTACTGCAGACACCCAGAGCTATCTACTCACAGCTGTCTGTGGGGGCTTACATACATTCTGGTTAGTTAGATGGTGCTAACCCAATGCTGAGTAGAGGTAAGGTCTCAAGGAATGCTCAGTGCTGTTACCCAAGTGCTGAGCTGGCAGTAGCAGACAGGTCCCTCTGATACTCCTGTTTGTAATTTTTATTCAAATCCGCTTGTTCAGCCTGGTTGCCTTTGTTCCTTTTGCTCACAGCAAACCCAGGATGCTGCCAGCTCCTCGGGACAGGAGGGCACTCTCAGTTAAGCACAGGCTTGTTTGACAGCGCAGAGTGTACCCCTTACCCCCAACAGATTCTTCTCCTGAAGAGAAGGGTCAGCACAATGCTCAGATCCACCTCCATTCCTTTCCTTTCGAGTCTCCGTGCATGGAGACTGTCCAACACCTCTGTGCAGTATGTTCTAGTGTTTGAGGAGCCCCAGAGTCAAAAAGAGTGAAAGGTTTTATGTCTAAGTGGGGTCTGGGTTAAGATTTCAAGGACATCATCACCATCATCCCTCCTTAAAACAGGCAGCAAAGCAAGCCTCCAGATTCTGAAGGGCCAAGTGTGTGCTTAGGAAGCTCAGAGCAGCAGCTATTCTGATGGCACAGGAGAGAAATGTCATCTCCTTCTGCCCTGGAGCTTGAGGGCCTGTCAGGAGCCCACACCCAAGTATGAACACAAACAGTAAGCTTTCAGATTACAAGCACAGATAATTAGAGCTAAAAGCTACTTCAAAAGCCACAATCAGCCTTCAGCTCACTGTGGTGTCACCTAAAGACAAGTCTGGGTGCTGAGGCAGTTATTGGCTCTCCTGCAGTGCCTTCTGCTGAGGGTTATGTTATCTGTTCACCATTCATGAAGCTGATTCACTTCTTCAACCAGAAGAAAGCTTTGTTTAACAGCACACAGTGCACTGCACTTACTCCTCACTGCTGAGTCTTGCAATCTACAGATGGAGCCAAACTGAACTCACAGATTTCAAACATGCTTGGAAGCTTGCAAGCAGATTCCTCCAGACAAGGTTAGGCAACTCTCATGTCTTTCCTATGCACCACTCCTCTTGCCTCATAGCCTACCAGTGAACATCTTTCAGGTGCTTGATATGCCATTAAATGTAGTCAAAGTTTGCCTCTCTATAGACTGAGGAGTTAGGGAGATTATGATGGTTTATAATGGTCTTCTGAGATTGCTACAGAACTCACTTTCCCCTTCCTTCACACCAGCTTAGTCTACACGCAGGAAAAAAAAGATGAAGGAATGCGCAGAGGAGTACAGACACCATGGAGAGAATAAAAACCAGAACCCCTAAATGCTGTCAGTCCTAGGTGAAAGGGAGAAGAGAATGAGAAAGGAACTCCTCAGCCTACACTAGCCACGACCACCTGAGCTAAGAATGCAAAAGGAAACATTGCAAGCCAAATGTAAACAGGTATCAGACACTTCCCAGCTGGAAAAAAAAAAACAACAACAACAAAAGAGAGGTAAGGGGAAACCCAAAGGTGTATGCTTTAAAAAGAGGCAAAGGAGAGAGAAAAATACAAATTGCTTTTTTTTTTTTTTCCCCAAACCACGGCCATGTGCAGAAGATACAGAAAGGTCCTTACCTTTTTCACTGACACTTTCACTTTCTATCTCCACATCTTCACAGCTAGTATATTCTGGTGTTGAGGCCCCTTCTTCCTCTGAGCTACTAACTGACATCTGCCTTTTCTTGCCGCCTCTCTTTGCTCTGTGAGGCTTGGGAGGGGCCGGCCGCACAGATTCCGACTGGTCGGAGCTAAGGGAATCATTCCTTAGCATGGTCTCCGTTTTCTCCCGCTTTGCTTTTCGCATGAGAAGAGCAGAGCTAGGATCGAGGCGGCTCTGCCTCCTCAGGGACTCCTGGTGCTCTACGGGAGCTGGGCTATGCCTGCCAGCTGCTGGGCTATGGGCAGTGAACGGTTTAGAAACAGAAACTCTTACATCACCTGTTCTGTCTACAGAGATCGACCTCTGAGCTTCCGCAAGAGCTTTTCTGTCCTGAGCTGCCTGCACCTGTGAGCGCTTCCCTATGTGGCTCTCGGGTACCTCGGCCTCCTCCACCTCTGTGTGAGGCAAAGCTACGTCACTGTGTCTTCGCTCGTGCCGCGCTTTAGAGACCTTGGCATGCATGCGCATCTGCTGTTCCTCGGGGGGAGCTTTTACAGGGCATCTCGCCAGATTGGGGTCACTCCTGTATCGGATATGCAATTCATCTTCCTTCCTCTGTCTCTCAGCATCAGGCACCTTGCCTTCCTCAAGTTTCTCTGGCAAGTCTGGGTAGTCCTGTGACTTGCCTTTCTCCAGCCTTCTACCTTCCTGCTGCTCTTTGCGCTCTCTCTCATCTGCTGCTCCTTCCTTGGGAAGGGAGGACTTTGGCACGCGCTTGCGCTCGCTCTTTAAACCTTTGCCACTCTGGTCTGAAACCTGCATTGTCTTCTTCCTGCAAAGAAAAAGACTATCAGGATCTGGAGGATTGAAGGCAAGAATAATCAAACAACAAATGAATAAATGCTTCTGACAACTGTTGTGGCAAATAGATCACAGAACTGCAGAAGTGTTTTACTTGGAAAGGACTCTCAAGATCCAACCATTGTCTAACTCTTAGAAGGCTGTTGCTGAACCAGATCCTTCAGCACCACATCTCTGCCTGTGGAACAGGTTGCCCAGGGAGGTGGTTGAGGCTCCATCCCTGGAGATCTTCAAGGTGAGGCTGGACAGGGCTCTGGGCAGCCTGATCTAGTTGGGGATGTCCCAGCTGAGTGCAGAGGGGTTGGACCGGATGAGCTTTGGAGGTCCCTTCCAACCCGGACCATTGTGTGAGTCTCTGATTCTCTTTGAAACACCTGTGGGATGAGGATCCAAGCACTTCTCATGTAAGTGAAGAATTCCTACACACTTTATGAAACGTTCTGGAACACACTTGTGATTCACACTTCAGATATCAGGATCAGTGATGGCACAATACACAGAAAGGTGCTGGATCCATTATCAGGAGTACAATCAATTAATCTTCCCAGAGGTAATATTCCAATAGCTAACAACTTCCAGAGTCCACAGAAAAATAAACTACAGGTGGTCCAGTCAGTGAGGAATATCACAAAGAACATTAACATGGAATCATAGAATCATTTCAGTTGGAAAAGACCTTTTTGAGATCATCAAGTCCAACCATTCCCTAACTCTACCAAAGCTGGGGCTAAACCCTCAGCACCACAAATCTGCAGCTCAGAAACACCTTCAGGGACAGGGATTCAGCCACCTCGCTGGGCAGCCTGTGCCAGACTTTGAGAATCCTTTCAGTCAAGAAGTTTTCTTTAAACATGCAACCTAAATCTCCCCTTGTGCAACCTGAGGCCATTTCCTCTCATCCTATGACTTTTTCCTAGGGATCAGAGCTCAGCCCCACCTGGCTACAGCCTCCTCTCAGGAGGCTGTGACAAATGACATGGCGTTCCCTCAGGGATAAAAGCAAATACCAATAATGTAGCCACGTAAGTAGAAAGCTAGCACCCTGTCAGCTGAGTCTTAAACCTGACCAATCATAGGGAATCCACTGCTTCCCTTGGGAGATGATCCCAATCTCTGACTGCTCTCGTGGTGAAACATTCTCTTCTGGATTCCAGTTGGAATCTCCCCAGGAGTAACTTGTACCCATTTCTCCTTGTCACGGAAGTGTTTTGGTTGGAAAAGACCTTTACAGTCTTGGAGTCCAAGCATTTACCTAACTGGGCCAAGCCTGGTGCTAAACCTGGGCTCTTGCGGGCAAAGGCCGAGCCAAACGCCCTGTGTGACCCCACTGAAGCAGCATCTACAATTGGCAGGCTCAGGGCAGACAGCAAACATTACCTGTCTCGTGGAGGTTCACTTCTAGACCTGGAGGAAACTTGCTTTTGGTCCGGGCCCATGGCTGGCTGCGCCGCTTCTGCTCCTTTCCTCCGGTCGGGCTGGGCGCTGGAAGAGGCTTCCTGCGGCGGGGCAGCGGCGGTGCTGAGGGGAGTCTGTGACCTGGAGCGCTCCTGCAGCCTCGCTCTCTTCTCCCGGGGGGCGTCTGAGCCGCCACCCGTGGCCGTGTCACTCAGTGTCCCGTCCTGGCTGGGCGAGGGCTGCGGTCCGCTCCCGAAGAACCAGGCCCCGGACTTGGTGAGGATCTCTTGCTGCTTGCGGCACAAATTGCATACCCACATCACCTGGGTGGAGACAACAGCAGCAGTCAGTGCTGCCCCTGGCCCTGCAGCCCCGCTCCCGATCGCAGAGCTCTCCTCTGGGCTGGTAAGGCTGGTGCTCAGGACAGGACCCACAGCATGCTCCTCCAAGCACTGACTGCGCTGCCTACAGCCAAGCATCCTCCAGGCACATGCTCTGCAAGCTTCTCCGAAGTGTGCTGACAGTACACACCAGGCCCATCTCTGGCTCCCCCCCTGCTGCCCAGGCCTAGTTCCATTCTGAGTGAGCACAGACAAGAGGACCCAGGCTTGGGACTGGTGTGGGTACAGCTGGGGCAGTGGGGAGGGTTGTTGTGGTTGGTGTGGATGGCTGTCAGGACAAGCCTACCAGACTCTACACAGGAGTTGGACCTTGAGTGGCAGAGTCCTGCCCAGCACGTTCACAGTCTCCACCGCCACAGAAAACAGACACAGGATTCACCTTTCATGAATTTTTCTCATGGCACACAACTCAAAAGGGACCTGCAGACAAATTCAGCACTGACTGTGCATGGGCTTAGCTACATCCAAGCCAATGACTTACCAGAGGTGTGAGGTAAGAGGTGGAGAAGCCTACTGACAGAGAATTACCTGCACTGCCTGCACTGAAGAATGCCAAAGTACCACACTCTGTACTGCTTGTCTGTTGAGTTCTAGCTGTACATAATAAAGACGTCATTGAACATGTGTCCCTGGCAACCACAAGGAAATTGTCTGCTTTTTTGGAGAGATATTTGGTTTCATTCCAGACACACAGCAGGACAGGAGCACACAGTAAAGCAGGACTCTGTGTTTCAAGTTTATACACAGCACAAGACAGTTTGATGCACAGGAGTTAAAAATAATTTTAAAAATAAAAAAATGTTAATCAGGACTCTGAAGTATGTGAAAATTGAAGAAAGAATGGAAATGAAGACAAAAGGAGTTTTGAGGCAGAAGAACAAAGCTGACAACATGAATGAAGACTGGAGAGGAGGCAGAGATTTTGTCAACAGTGAAAATAGAGATGAGAGGAAACAAAGCTGAGAAGCTAATAAGGAAATTGTTAAAGCAAATATTTTAGTTTAAAGAAGTAAAGCAATGGGTAAAATGGTAAAGAGGGTAAGAAGGATGACAAAAGCTAAAAGTAAAAATATGCTTCAATTCTTTTGTGTAAAGGCAGGAATGATGCAACAGTCACCAAATAGCATCCTGGCCTGTATCAGGAATAGTGTGGCCAGCAGGAGCACGGAAGTCATTCTGCCCTGTACTCAGCACTGGTTAGACCACACCTGGAGTCCTGTGGCCAGTTCTGGGCTCCTCAGTTTAAGGAAGATGTTGAGTTGCTTGAATGTGTCCAGAGAAGGGCACCAAGGCTGGGGAGGGCTCTGGAGTACAACCCTATGAGGAGTGGCTGAGGGAGCTGGGGGTGTTTAGCCTGGAGAAGAGGAGGCTCACAGGGGAGACCTTATAGCTCTCTACAGCTACCTGAATGGAGGCTGTAGCCAGGTGGGGGTTGGTCTCTTCTCCCAGGCAAGCAGTGACAGAAGGAGAAGACACAGTTTCAAGCTGTGCCAGGGGAGGTTTGGGCTGGATGTGAGGAAGAAATTCTTCACAGAAGGAGAGATTGGCCATTGGAATGGGCTGCCCAGGTGGTGGAGTCACTGTCCCTGGAAGTGTTTAAAATAAGACTGGATGAGGCACTTGGTGCCATGGTTTAGCTGATTAGATGGTGCTGGGTGATAGGTTGGACTGGATGATCTCTGAGGTCTTTTCCAACCTGGTTAATTCTGTGATTCTGTGAAATGACCCAACACTTAAAAAGGACAGAAAAAGGCAATCAGTGCAGGGAAGAAACTGCAGCAGGACAAAGCTGCGGGACCAAGAGCTCTCACTCTCTTGCCTGGGGAGGAACACTGTGGCTTACATGGCATGGTGAAGCCTTTAGGCATTTCAGAAGTTATTTTTATGTTAAATATGCATTTAAAACTCCCTAGATGAAACTACCTGCTTAGGTCTGAAGCCTACATCAGAACTTCCAAGAGCATTTATTCACTGCTTGACCAAACCACACTTCAGAGGCCATCCAGCTCTTCTCCCTCTGCCTGCACTGTGCCTTTATCTAAAGAGGGCCACTACATTCATTTACAACTCAGAGTGAGACCCCTTCAAACAAGTATGTGACCACCTCAGGGAGTCACCACTAATGCACAGAGTCACCTCTGCTGCTGCCATTCATTTAATGCACAGCATGAGGAGACACCAGCAAACAGGAACAGCCACAGGAAAACACAGGACACAGCCAGCAGAGACACCAGACATAGAAATACAAACCCATGTCCTTCCAGCTGGCTTAGCTTGGACACGACACAAACCAATCACTACAGAGCAGACACTGATGGAACACAGATCTGTGTTATACTCACATAGAAGCTACACTACCATCCCTGCTCAGGAATCTCTTCAGGACTTAAGAAACAAATAAGATGATATATTCCCTTGAGAAATATTCAGTCCAAAAGGGAAAAAATTAAAAATAAACATAAAAATAAAAGCTTTTCTTTAAGAGGAAAATAAATGCCCAAAGCTGAGGTGCCAGAAGAGGGTCGATGCCAAACCTGTGTATTGAGAAGCGTGGTGAGGGCAGGCTGTGAAGCAAGCAGCTCAGCAGCATGCAGGAGCTATATCCTGATTGAACACGCCGGGATGTGCTCCAAACCAATCTAAACTAAAGCAGGGCTGTGTAAGAACTTATCCTAACAACCCACAGATGTTAGGCAGCCACAGAAATGCTCTGCTGAAGGATTACAGCTCTCTAATGTGGCTTCTGGGCCTCCACGTGATGCACCAGCAAAACAAAGAGTGCTGAGCCAATCACACTCTGGCCTGGCACTGCCAAAGTCGTTCCTGGTTACTCTTCTCTGGATGCTGAGCTCTGATCAGAGACGAGGGAGTCAGCCAAGACATCCAGAATGTGGGGGTTTGCTGGGGGGGTCGTTGCTGGTTTGCCGCATCCTGCCACAGGCCAGTCCCAGCTGCAGGTGAAGCTGTTCTAGGCGGGCAGTGAAGGCGCACTCCTGGCTCAGGGGGCTCTGGAACAAAATGTGCACTTCCAGCAGCACAGCAAAGGGCTCTGGGCCTCACTGCTACAGAGCACAGCCAGCGTGGCACACAGGGGACACAGCGGGGGCCAGCAGCTCCCACAGACCCAGCTCCGGTGGAAGCCAAACAGGCTGCGTGAAGTGTGCTCAAAGGATCCCATGCTGGCCTTCGTGTGGGACAGGAGATTCTGTCCAAGGGAGCAATGTGCCTCACACTTACTGGTACAGGTACTGCTGAATGGGATCCAGAATGAGTAGCAGCAGTATTCCTGTACTAACACAACAGAAAGTCCAACTTGAAAGAGCCCACAGTAAATAAGACAGACAGCTACACAGCAAGAGCATTGCTCACAGACAAGAACACTTCCTCACCTTTAACAGCTTTCAAAACTGCATTGCAGAACGCAGACAAAATGCCCTTTTTTTTTTTTCTTTTTTCCCCTTCAAATTGAAGGGTGGAGACTTCCAAACATACACTGGGAGGCTGCAGTTACATGAAGGGGGGGAGCACAAACTTTATGCCCATTTTCTGTGACACGTCCTAGGCCAAACTCAGACTGAGGTCAGAGGAAGTTGCCCCAAATGCTTCACCCCAGCCTGCACTGTGAGGAGGCTCCCTCAGGAGCAAGCTCCTTCATGCTTCAGGGGCTCAGAGATTGCAGCCCCAGTGTCAGATGACACCCTGACTGCTGTACGTCCAACTGCTGCTCTGTCCAGAAGCTGGGTCCCAGATGTGCCAACACAGGTGTCACAAGCTGTTCCTCACTGAACCTTCCTTCTCTCCTGGTGGTTCCCCTTCTCAGGGCTGTATACACAAAACCTCTTCAGTTTACTGCTTCTGTTCACAATCCTTTACCCACCCTCTTCTAGACACCTCTCAAAGGCACCAGGTATTTCAGACAGCTCTAACTGGGCAGACCCTCTTCTCTGCCACCATTAACCTCAGCAGAGCTCTGCCACCACCCTACTGTTCATCTCTTGACAGCCAGATGGAAGGAATGTGACCAATCTGCTATTACAAAGCAATTCATTCAGGGAATGAAGTCAGACTATCTATCACTTCATGTTTCTGCAGCAAGCCATGAAATTAGGGCTCAGCACTGCCTTTGTCTCTTTTGCTCTGTCAAAAGAAATTCCACAATAAACCCCTACTGAACTTGTCATGATGGTTTCACTCCATTAAAATGTAAATAAACAGAGCTCAAAATCCATTTGGATCCGTAAATTACTCCAAAATCTAAGCAAACAACTCTGCCTTCTCTAATGAATATGTGCTGGGGAATCCAAACTTTCATTAAATGGGGTTCTCAAAATTGGGCAAACATCTGAGCTCATCCAAAAGTGAAGCTCTTCTCCCCACCTCCCTCCTCTCTTGATTTTCTTTCTCCTTTTCAGGGTTTCTCCTCTCTCTTAGAATGCATCATGTTGGAAGGGACCCTCGAAGGTCATCTTGCTCAACCCTCATACAGTGACCAGGGACATCCCCATCTAGATCAGGTTGCTCTGATCCCCATCAAGACTGACCTTGAATGTCTCCAGGGATGGAGCCTCAACCACCTCCCTGGGCAACATGTTCCAGTGTTCCACCACCCTCACAGTAAAGAACTTCCTAAAGTCCAACCTAAATCTATCCTGCTCCAGTTTCAAACCACTGCCCTTCATCCTATCACCACATGCCCTTGCAAACAGTCCCTCCCCAGCCTTCCTGTAGGTCCCCCTCAAATACTTAAATGCTGCTCTAAGGTCTCCCTGGAGCCTTCTGTTTTCCAGGGGAGAGCTGAACCACCCCATCTCTCCCAGCTTGCCTTCGTAGGAGAGATGCTCCAGCCCCCAGCTTTCCCATACCACACACCCCCTTGCATGAGGTTCCTTGACTGCAAGGTCCTGCCCAGGACCACTTGCATTTGAAAGCACAGCAGAAATTTATCTGTTGTGGGTTTGGTTTTGTTTCTAATTGGCTTTGTTTTCTTGTCACATCTGCTTCTTTCACTGTAGTGAGTAGTGAAATCACACGGCCAGGAGCAGAGGCAAATGGGGGGAGGAGGATGACTTCCCTGGTGGCTGCCATCTCCTCTTAAAGTCCACCTTGAAATGACACCACTACAAGCACATGAACTTGCACACAGCTGCTTTTAAGCATTGAAAACAAGTGGCATGAAATAACCTGCATCTATGCTAGGATCTCTGCTCTACTTCAGAGCATGGAGGCTGCATAGAAATTGCCTCCTAGAGATGAGCTTCAAGCTCCCCAACTCCTAAACCACAAGGAAGAAGACCAAAAGTGTGCTAAGCAGCCTAAGATACTCCAACACCTAGGAACAGTCCCAGATCAGGTTTAATCTGTTAGTACAGAAGTGGCCTAGAAGTCTATGTTCTGATGTTTCTGAAGCCTCTCCTCTAGGCTGAAGGGTTCAGAACTAGAATAAAATTCCCTACCATGCTCCCATCCAAACTGGGAGAGGACCATTGTGCCCACACTGATGCTCATCAGATGTGTGGGGCTCAACCATTTCAGGATATTAAAGCCATTTTAGCACTTTCTGGTTCTCCCATGCCTGTGCAGAGCAGATTTTCTTCATAACTTACATTATTTTTATCCTGCTTTGGCAAGAAAATCAGTTTGATGCTGGCAGTTGATTGGTCTCTTCCCATTTTCTCCCTACAGCCTGCAATAATATTTTAACCCACTGGACAAGCATGGTAACATTTTGCACAGGCATGGAAGTTTCCAGGGATTATGTTCCTAAAAGCCTCATGAAAGAGGCAGTTCTGTAAAAGCCCTCTGTGGATTTCATTAGTGCAATCAGTCAAGCAGAGAATGGCTCAGGTTGGAAGGGACCTCAGAGCTCATCTGCTCCAACCTCCCCACCATGCCCAGGGACACCTCTCAGCTAGACTCAGCTGCTCAAGACCTCATCCAGACTGGCCTTGAACACCCTCAGACAGGAGGCAGCCACAGCCTCCCCAGACAGCCTGTGCCAGAGTCTCACCACCCTGGCACTGAAGAACTTCTTCCTCAGCTCCACTCTAACCCTGCTCTGCTTCAGCTTCAAACCATTCCCCCTTGGCCTGTCTCAGATACCCTCAGGAAAAGTCCCTCTGCAGCCTTCCTGCAGGATCCCTTCAGGTGTTGGAAGGCAGCTCTAAGGTCCCCCTGCAGCCTTCTCCAGGCTGAACAACATCTTTCAACCCACAAGCTGACAATAGAAAGATGCAGTCAAGGTCCTTTGGAGCAGTGATTCATGGAGTGATCATCACAAGGGTGGTTTGTGCCAGTTCTGCTGACACTGCTGCGAGCAACAGCACTGCTCATCATTGTAACATAAAACTAAACAACAGCAAAACCAAGCTGACTTTTTCCACATGCTCTGCTGCCAGAACCTCTTAGCTGCAGCTGACAGCTCCTGACAACTCCCACAAAACCTAACCTCTCGCTGGAGCAGTCCTGCAGCAAGCTGAGTGTTGGAAGTGCTACATTCAGGCAGCTCCCAAGCGACCATATGCAATAATGCCCCTAAAATAGCACCCAGCAGGCTCCAGTCCCTCTTGCAGTGTGCTTCTCTGGAAATGCCTTTGGAGTTCAAGGAAGAAGCCAAAATCACCAGAGGAGAGCTCATGGGTTCTATCCAGAAGTTCCTACCAGCATCATACAGTAATTTGAGATATTCTTCCCCTGGAAGTTTTTATTTCCTAAATCTACTACACAAATTAAGTAATGCACAGCACTAAAATCATGCTAAGAAAAAAAACCCCAAACCCCAACATAAACCAAACATATTTTCAAAGTTAGATTTCTGACCTTCTAAAGCAGGGCTGTGACTTGGACAAACTGTGAAACCTTGTATGTGAAGCTCCCTGCAGCTCTGCTTTAGGTCTCCTAAATAACAGGATGAAAAACTACAAAGCCACAATTGGATGAGACAGAAGTGACTCTTGTAGCAGGAGAACAGAGTGGTTAAAAGTCCAATAGACTTCGTCCTGGCCAGTTAAAGACAAAGAGGCTCAGGAAGTGTTGATTTGTTGATTTGTCTGAGCTTCAGAATTTCTTTAGGAAAAAAAGGCAAACCCTCAAGAAAAAGAAATGGCCTGAACAAGAGGAAATGGCCTGAAATTGTGCCAGGGGAGGGTTAGGTTGGAGATTAGGAAAAATTTCTTTGCTGCAAGAGTGGTCAGGGCCTGGAACAGGCTGCCCAGGGAGGTGGTGGAGTCCCCATCCCTGGAGGTGCTCAAGAAATGTGTGGCCATGGCACTGGGGACAGGGTTTAGTGGCCATGGTGGTGGTGGGTAGTGGTTGGATCCAATGATCTTAGAGGACTTTTCCAACCCAAACAATTCTGTGATTCTGTGAAGACTTTCTGGAGCATCAGGCAACAGAGTTTTAATTACCCCCAGGTCACCAGGATGAGGCTTAGGCCACTTCTCTTTTGGAAGTCAGCAACCCCAACTATGGCAATGGCTTGATTCCTCCACAGGCCCTGCACTGGGACTCCACTCCCAATCCCTTTCCCATACTCTTGCCCTCACTGCTCACCACTCAGTTTCACAGCCCCTGCCGCTTGCACTTTTGGGCAATGGGAGGATTCTAAGCCTCAGTGACAACCACAGCTTCAGAAAGCTCTTCTTTGGTCTCACTCTTTCACCCTAGTTCAGTTTCTTTTTCAGCCTTCTTGCTCTTGCTTGAAGTTCCTTCCATTTCCTACCAGACTTCTGATGCTGTAGCAGCCACGAATTGCCAGTCATGCTTTCTGTACCATCAGTCCCCACTTCTCACAGCCCATCAAGCTGCACTGGAAATCTTTTCCTCATAGATCACTTTTGGATACTCCTCTAACCTCCTCACAAAGCTTTGTTGAGCTGTTTGAACAATTGGCTGTCTGGATGAGCCACAGAAGCATCTCTTGTGCTGCTCTGACTCACTGCAGGACTTGCACAGCTACAGGTAGACATGGAACACAGGAACTGCTTATCAAAGAAGGCAAACCAAACAGGGCAAATGGCAGGGCAAAGCTCAGTTATGATTGGTATCACATTGGAGTTGTCATGCAAAACACAGGGAGAACTCAGCAGCAGCTTTCCAACTCTATTCATCTACTCATTTATTTACAAACTGCAGTAAAAGATGTCCAAACGCTCAGCACAAGATTGTCTTTAGTAGCACCTGAGTGCACATCATCTCTGCAGGAGCCTGCACTGCAGCTTTCATTGATGTTTCTGTACTGTTCTGTGTCAAAACATACAAAAGAAAGGGAAAATGTGTACCTGGAGGGAAGGTGTGGAGACAGTCAAAACAGAAACAAACTGCATAGCCCAGTTCTGGAAGTAACAAAGAAGCTCCTGGGAGGAAAACGGAGTGGGACAAGGGATGGAGGTCATGAGGGACTTGATAGGTGTAAATTAAATTCTGGTTTTGTAATCTCAAATAAAGAAAAACAATCCAAATGGTGCTATGGACTCTCCATCCTGGGAAACATTTATAACTCAATGGGACATGGCAACCTGATCTGCTGCAGCCTGCTCTCCTCGGGGATTTACAGATACACAGATTCCACTGGGCTGGAAGGGTCCCTCAAAGGGCATCTTGTCCAACCCCCCTGCACTCAGCAGGGACTCCTCCAACTACAGCAGGGTACCCAGGGCCACATCCAGTCTGATCTTGAATGTCTCCAGGGCCAGGGCCTCAGCCACCTCTCTGGGCAGCTGTTCCAATATTTCACTACTCTCATTGTGCAGAACTTCCTCCTGATGTCCAACCTAAATCTGTTCTGCTCCAGGTTCAAACCATTGCCTCTCGTCCTATCCCCACAGGCCCTTTCTGAACAGTCCCTCCTCAGCCTTCCTGTAGGACTTCTTCAGATATTGAAAGCTATAAGGTCTCCCTGGAGCCCTCTCCTGTCCAGGCTGAACAGCTCCAACTCTCTCAGCCTGTCCCCACAGGAGAGGTGCTCCAGCCCTCGGATCATCTTTGGATGAGAGGATCTCCAGAGGCCCTTCAAACCTCACCCACTCTGCATGGAATAGGAACTGAGAGATGCAAATATCTTGGACCTATGGCTCTTCAACTATGTTAAGTATTCCTGTGCTCCTAACACTTCACTGCCAGAAGGTCTGCCCCTCTTTTCTCTCCCCATCTACCCAGGCTTCTGCCCTAAGGCAAACACTACTGCAGATCTGAAGAGTTCTGAGCTGGAGAGGCATTGCACTAACAGAAGGCACTGTGGAAAGTCCACATCAGGAGAACACAACACTCCATGACCACAGCAGCTTCCCTCAGCTAGTTGCAAGCTAAAGATTGTCTCCACCAAATGCTGGTGGAGTGACTCTGTGCTTGAAAGCTCCCATTATGAGTCAGTGAGAATGAAGCTGTCTTACATTTGTCTCATACACGTGTGTGCATCTCCAGGGGTTTCAGAGATTCAGTCTCTCTGTCCTGTGCTGAAGGAAGGTGTTAAAAGCTGATGGTGTTCCCTCTAGGTATAAAAAAGATTGTCTGCCCAACTGCTCTGGGCACCTCTGCCTGCAGGGAAAAGTCAGAGGAAGGAACAAACAGAGATGAGCAAAGCTTACAGAGACTGCTTGGATCCATAGGAAGAGACAGTGGAGCTGAGTCTAAAAGAGTGCTGTGCTCCCATGCTGTGGAGATCCGGGGGTATGAGGAAGAAGAGGATGGTTACTGGCTGTGGAAACAGGGAGAGGGTGGCCAGCAGCTCAGGAGCATTCCCGGTGGGAAGGAGCTGAGCAGTGACAATCACCTTAGGACAAAGATTTTCAGGGATGACCTCAGTGCCTGCCCGGGGCAGGGAGCATGGGCAGCACCTGCAGATCTGCAGCACAAACTGATGTCCCCTCGGGGGGAGAGGAAGGCAACCATACTTTGGACATATTTCAGGACAATCTCTGCTGTGCAACTAGACAGAGGCTTTTCCTGACCACTTACTGATCCCCTGACCACTTGCAGGGAATTGTGCTGGATGAGTGCCAGCTCTGCTAACCCAGAACTTTCCTCTGTTGCCCACCAACTCCTAAGCTGGGAATTTCTGGCTGCTAACTACTGCGTGGAGCTCCCACAGCCCCAAGTTCCCCCAAAGCACAGACTAACATTGCCAGAGCCTTACAAGCAGACTGAGACACAGTCCATGAGATCACAGAGTCACAGAATGGCTCAGCTTGGAAGGGACCTCAGAGCTCAGCTCCTCCAACCTCCCCACCATGGGCAGGGACACCTCTCAGCTAGACTCAGCTGCTCAAGGCCTCATGCAGAGTGGCCTTGACCACCCCCAGGCAGGAGGCAGCCACATCCTCCCTGGGCAGCCTGTGCCAGAGTCTCACCACCCTCGTAAGCTTTAAGAAATAAAATCATGAGAAACATGTTTCAGTTTGATCCTTCACCTTTTACCTTCTCCTCAGGAAGCAAGAGCAAACATTCTCAGGGAAAGAGGAAACTCCACACTCTGATGACTGCTCATTGTTTTCATGGGTTTAATCTTCAGTTTTCAGAATTAAAACAGCAATAATAATAATAACAATAACTACATCACCGGGGTGCAAATCTAGACAGGCAGAACTTTTCATGCCTGGAGGGCAGAACTTTGCATGCTTGGAGGTTGCTCAGTGCCATATGATGCCTACTTCTACAGGAGGATTTTGCAACAGTTAGTTGCAGCTGCCCAGGAAGGGCTTTGACAAACCACCAAGGCAGACTGTGCTCTATGCCCAATGTTCCACACATCCAAGCTGTCCCAAGCTCACCCTGAGCTTTCTCCACACAATTAGTTATACTCAGGCTTGATTTTTGTTCCTTATGCAGGGAATGCTGCTCATAACAGAAGGCATTTTCTTCCCACTCTGATATCATCACTGCAACTCTTCAATATTCAGAATAGCTGCTGTTAAACAGAGGCTTTCTGTCTGCATCATTCTGCCTCACACAGGGCAGCAGCATCTTGACCTCCTCTCCTGACAAAGCTACCCTGAAAAACCACAACACATCACCAGCTGCCTCAGCATCCTGCTTGCAGTTACTTCTTTGCCAAGAGGATGACAAAGATTTTTAGCTTTTTGGTTTGTTTGGGTTTGTTTTTTTTTTTTTTATGGGTTTTGGTGTGTTTTTAAAAAATATTATTATTTACATTTCATCTTGGTTGCTCCTACCTTCTGAGATGTCCATGGTCCTTTCTCTTAATTCTCCCACCTCTGGCTCTCCAGGTGCAGAGTATGAGGCTAAGTTGGTTAAGTCTGTTCTATCTGTGCTATCAAGCTTGAGCACAAGGGAATCTCAATAAATCTGGGATGGAAGATTTGAAGAAGGGGAAGAGAGAACATCAATGTTCTACAACAAATTGAGTGGATAGTTAAGATTAAAAACAGAAACAAAAGCAAAAACCAGAAACAAAGCAAAGCAGCAAACCTGGGGAAAACAGTGTATTTCTGGTAAGGAAAATGTGGAATTTTAGAGAGTGGAGACTGGAGGGGGACTGAAAAAGGGATAAACAGCTGTGAGCTCTAATATGGGAGATTCACAAGAGAAGGACAGGGAAAAGGGGGCAGGAAAATGCAGGAGGAGTTTCGTGCCAGAGTAAAAATGTTATTATTTTAGCTGTGAGAACTGCTGACAGCCAGCCCACAGAACATCCCCAGGATGAATCCAGACTGTCCTGATGGACATCACTACTGGCAGAGCACACAGGGGGAGAAGAGTTCTGACAGGGTAAGAAGGTGCGAAGCAGTGCAGGACATCACAGCTGGGAAATTCAGACAGTGATGGCATTTCTTCAACTGATGGAGCTGCTGGGACAGAAAGAGGAGCAAAACTCCAGATCAGAACTTTGCTGGGTGATGAGACAATCATTCTGATCTTCTGCACTTACCTGTGTGTTCACAGATAGTTAAGCAGGCTTTGTGTTTCCTAAGTAAATAAAAGGCATACAGTGCAGTGATGACTTAAGGGCATGGGAGGAAAGGGGCAACAGCTGAGGCTCTTCTGCCTCTTTGTTATCAGAAACAGAGGGATGTGTACCCTAGGATGGTGCAAACAGAGGGATCATGAGCCCTCAGCCCACATTTATCACTGGGGAAGACTTTGTGCTCATGTGCAGTCTGTTCAGCAGAGGCAAGCAATCTCTTTAGCTGCTTGGATGGTACAGGGCTCTGTGTGTGTCAGGAGCTAGAAGGAATTTAATGGCCTGCTAGGTCCCTTTGAAATGCTGCATCCCCAGGCACTTGCCCCTTACATACAGGAAAGAGAACCATGGAAGCAGCTATGCAGAGAACTTCCTTATGCTCTGCTTTGTAGAAGGTAACCTTCCCATAGCAACATCTTCCTGAGCTGCTGAGGTCTTCCTACTGCTGCATAAACTTGGCTCACCCTTCTTGCATCCAGTGGTAGCTGTATTTCATGTTCAGTATTCAGCCAAATGTGAAGTAGCTGAGCCATGAACAAGCACAGAGTTTGCAGGCAGCAGGAATGTTTGAGGTGACACAGTCCATACAAAGTAACTTGCAGATCCATCAGCCTATTGCTGAGTCCCAAAAGCTTGACCATCTCTTAACCTGAAAAGGTTTTTTTTGACCAACCCATATGACAATCACCGAATCACAGAATGGTAGGGGTTGGAAAGGAGCTCTAGAGATCATCTAGTTCACCCCCTTGCCAGAGCAGGGTCACCCAGGGCAGGGCACACAGGAACACAGCCAGGTGGGTTCTGAAAGTCTCCAGAGAAGGAGACTCCACAACCTCTCTGGGCAGCCTGCTCCAGGGCTCTGCACCCTCACCATAAAGATTCTCCTCACACTGAGGCGCAACCTCCTGTGTTCCAGTTCCAACCCACTGTTCCTCGTCGTGTCACTGAGCACCACTGAAAAGAGCCTGGCACCTTCATCCTGACCCCCAGCCCTCAGACATTGATAGAAATTGATCAGATCCCCTATCAGCCTTCTCTGCTCCAGACTCTTCTCCAGCCCCAAGGCTCGCAGCCTTTCCTCACAGAGAGATATCTTCGTGTTCCCAGCACTGTTCCTCTCCATTGTGATTTGATCCCTGCATGTTTTCATGAATCCACCTCTGAATATTTCTTTAGTTTTAGTTCAGGTTACATAACAGGCACCAGAATCAGCCTAGCCAAACAAATCCACTTTGCTTACTTAAATCCAAACCAGACAGAAGAGACAAAGCAGACAAACTCTGAGTCTGTCCATAGCCACAGGATGCTTTATGAAAGGTTTCCCAGCAGGTATGATTTCAGTATGTGTTGCTTCTAGACTGTGACTTCAAACCTGCATTTGTGGTTCTCTCTCATTTATAATTAATTTGAAGGCAGTACTGAAATGGGGTCAGTAGACTAGAGCTGAATCAGGTTAGCACTGGTTTGCTCTGGTTGCCACTGTGAGTTTGAGGTGATTATACTAAAGCCAGAGGTTTATCCCAGCTTAAACACCACTGCTGTACTGGAGGGCAGGCTCCTCTGGCCCTGCACTCTATAATAACTTCCTCTTAACCACTTCAGCTCTTCACTGTCTGCAGACAGAGGAACACAGGGTAGGAGGGAAGATTTGTGGGATGAGGTGGCTGAAGAAGGAAGAATGGCCAAGAGGGCAATGACCAACAGGTAGGGAGGTTCAAAGCAGGGTGAAGAGAAAAGTTAAAGAGGCAATGACAGGCAGAAGAGGACATTTCAGAGAGGCAATAGGGTGAGAGCAGGACAAATAGCAGGAATTAGAGGACACAAATGTGCTGGGAAAGCAGCAAAACCAGGTTATGTTGTTAGCTCCTACCATAGGCTATTGCATTTGGCACACAGGTGATGCACAGACAAACAAAACACTGCAGAGGAAACCACTGCCCTCCCTCACTGCCTTTGGGGTTGGCATTCTTTATTCCTTCTGAATCTGGGATTTCTTCTTCCCTTTGGGTTTGGGATTTTTTTCTTTAGCAAAGAAAGGCATTTGAGGATTCAAGGTTATCTTTCTCTTTTAGGAAAAATGCTCTTTGGCAAGCTTTCTATCTCTCCTGCACAAGACATTAACAAAGCCTGCACATCTCTGAGCAGTACAGCAAACCACCTAACAAATGAGCTTAGGAGAAGTCTCAGCACACAGCAGAGAGCAGTGGCAGATTGAATGCGAGACATTAAAGCTCTAAATGGAAGCCAAGTGGAGCCAGCAGCTTTTGTAATAATCACATGGCATTGAAATCTTTTATCTGCAAATCCTTCTGCTTTGGTGTTCTTGCCTTGCCTGTTTTAAGGCAAGGAGAACTATTCTGAAGTTTAATGTTTGCTCACTAGAAGACAGTCTCATGAAGGTAAGAACGTTGCCAGTTTTAGAAGGATTTGCTGCTTGCAGAATGTGACAGAACTGCAAGGTTTAAGATCTGCACTGAAGGTCATGCTTGGCATAGGTCAGCCTGGAGAATCAAGGGGTTTGTGTGATTTTACTGTCTTTCAAATGGAATCAAAGCTGAAGTGATTCTTTAGGCTCTAAATCTACCTGTTCCTTTATTCCTCATACAAAAAATTCCTAGAGAGAGATTTAAGCCCTTGGTTTGATGGAGTTACTGAGACTCTGCCCTGCCCCTTGGTGTGCAAGCACAAGAAACTTTGCTTTATGGAGTATTTATGGGATTTGCTGTGCTTAGTCACCCACTCACTCACAAGGAGATTACAAGACAGAAACCTCAAAATATACTCCATGAATCTTGAACACTGCTCTCTTTCCTTGCTGTTTCAAGCACAGCAATCACAAGCCCATAGTTTCATAGAAAGGTTTAGGTTGGACCTTAAAGACCATCTAGTTTCAGCCACACCACCATAAGCAGGGACACCTCCCACCAGCCCAGGTTGCTCATCCAGCCTGGCCTTGAACACCTTCAGGAAGGAGGCATCCACAGACTCCCTGGGCATCCTGTGTCTCACCACCCTCACTGTCAAGAACGTCTTCCTAATCTCCAGTTCTTTGCACTTGTGACATTTAAATTGGAAAAAGGAAACTGCTGGGCAGCTAAAGTTAACCATCCAGAAAGCTGTTGGACATGAAGGAAAAAAAGAATGAGTACAAACCCTTTCAGCTTTTCAGTAAGAAAAACTCCTAAGACATAATCATTATGGTTAAAATATATGTTGGGGAACGTTATCTCCTTAAAAGGACAGAAAATTAAACTGAGAACAGAAAAAGAGAAGGAAAAGGTGATTTTTCTGAGCCCATAAATATTGGAGTAGCTACTTCTGTTACTATAAATCTGGGCAAAAATAGAGTTCTTAGTTGGCTATCACAGAATCACAAAATGTTAGGGGTTGGAAGGGACCTCCAGAGATCACTGAGTCCAGCCCCCCTGCCAAAGCCTTCTCCTCTCCAGACTAAACAGCCCCAGGGCTCTCAGGCTCTCTCCATAGCAGAGCTGTTCCAGTCCCACAGTCATCCTCCTGGCTCTCCCTTGGACTCTCTCCAATAGGTCTCTGTCCCTTTTGAAATGGGGAGCCCCAAACTGGACACAGGATTGCAGCTGTGGTCTCAGCAGGGCAGAGCAGAGGGGGAGCAGAACCTCCCTAGCCCTGCTGGCCACACTTTGCTTGCTGCACCCCAGGATCCCATTGGCTCTCTTGACTACAAGGGCACATTGCTGTCCCATGCAGAACTTGCTGCCCACCAGCACTCCAAGCTCTTTCTCCATGGAGCTGCTCTCCAGCAGGGCAGCCTCTAACCTGTCCTGCTGCCTGCTGTTATTCCTCCCCAGGTGCAGGACCCTGCACTTGTCCTTCTTGAACTCCATGAGGTTTGCCTGCACCCAGCTCTCAGCCTGTCCAGCTCTGTGGTTGGATGGCAGCAAAGCCTGAACAACTCACAAATAATTAAGCACTGAAATGCAGATTGCAACCAAACAGACTGAAAGCTTTGACCAAGTGAGAGAGTAGAGAAAATAACACCTGAGACTGGATTGGAGAAAATAGCCAAGTTCCAGGCAGCACAAGATGGTGTCTGTCAGAAAGCTCTTGGAATAATTTAGCATCCCAGCAGCACCCAGCAATTTCCTCTGGTCATGACAACACAAGCACCAGGTACAGGCTCCCCTAGTTACAGAGAACCTCAGCAGCCCCTGCTCCTCTCTGGTTATTGGTCACTAGCACTCAGCTTTTTACAGTCCAAGATGATTTTCACAGAAATCACCAGCACAAGCTTTTGGCTGCAGGAGTCTGGGCAAGATAATTACAAACCTACTACACCACAGTGGAAAAAAATCCATAAGATGTGGTTTCAAACTTTCTATAAAGCTGTTGCATGCAAGTTAGTTGTTGCATGTTCTGGCTGCAGTCCTGGCAGTGCAGAGTACACAGAGTCATGGAACTGTTTTGATTGGAAAAGGTCTCTAAGATCTCAGAGTCCAACCACTGACCTAACAGGACTGTGACCATTAAACCACATCCCAAAGTGCTGTGATCAAACTTCAGCCACAATAATTTGCAGCTCCTTGAAAACCTTAACCTGGATTCACAAATGATCAGGGTTTGCCTGCTCTTTAAGGAATTGTAGATGGCATTTTGTGCAGATCTTCACTTCAGCTCTTACCAGGCATTAACTAGTCAAACAGTATGCACCAGTCTAGAACCACAGGTCTGGGAAGGGCTTTAATTCATCTCCCTATGAAACCTGAGTTACAAAACAGTGCCCTCCTGCAGCCCAAAGGCAGCTGTGTGCTGGGCTGCAGCCAGAGTGTGGGCAGCAGGGCAGGAGAGGGGGTTCTGCCCCTGGGCTCTGCTCTGCTCAGACCTCATCTCCAATCCTGCCTCCTGCTCTGCTCTCCCCAGCATAAGGACACAGAGCTGTGAGCACAGGCTGAGGGAGCTGGGGGTGTTCAGCCTGGAGAAGAGAAGGCTCCAGGGGGACCTCAGAGCTGCCTTCCAACACCTGAAGGGATCCTGCAGGAAAGCTGCAGAGGAACTGTTCATGAGGGTGTCTGAGACAGTCCAAGGGAGAATGGTTTGAAGATGAGGCAGAGCAGGGTTAGAGTGGAGCTGAGGAAGAAGTTCTTCAGTGCCAGGGTTGTGAGACTCTGGCACAGGCTGTCTGGGGAGGCTGTGGCTGCCTCCTGTCTGAGGGTGTTCAAGGCCAGTCTGGATGAGGTCTTGAGCAGCTGAGTCTAGCTGAGAGGTGTCCCTGGGCATGGTGGGGAGGTTGGAGCAGATGAGCTCTGAGGCCCCTTCCAACCTGAGCCATTCTATGAGTCTGTGAAACATTATAGAAACTTTAGTCCTTAGATTTGCTTGCTTAGCACTCACTGTTCCATCCTCAGACTCACCTGTTATCTTTAATCAAAACATCTACCTCAGGTACATCTACCACCAACTGCCCTGACCCCTCACTAACTGCAGCACTGGAGATACAAAGGTGGAAGAATCCACATCCACCTGTGAAATAAAATCACAGAAATGCTGCAGAATACAGAAGGTATAGAAGATATAAAAATTAAAACTGGAAATCTCTTTTATCTAGGACATTGCATTGCTAAAAATACCCTGAATTTTAATCCTGGCTGAGGATTAAGGTTGGTTGGCTGGTTTGTTTGATAACAAAAGAGAGAGAGCACAGATTCCATCCAGTCCTCATAATTGCTTTGCTGTCTGGAATTTTTTTCTGCTACTTGTTGGCTTCTCGTAATGCCTAACAGTCCAAACCTCTCTTTGCTGCAAGATCTCTTTTAAGCTAAATTCCCTCTGTTTTGGAGGTGACACAGAACTCAGTTTGTCACATGTAGTCCTATTTAGCATCTCCACATTATTTTCTACCTTCCAAACCCAAGGAATTATGTCTCAGCAGTGTACACATTTTCAATGGATATTACAAGTCAGAGTTAGTTCCAAAGTCCATAGAAGAGATTAAAAATCCCATGGAAGGATCTCACATGAATGAGGGCCAGAACCGTTCCAGCTGACAGACACAAATCCCCTGAAGAGATAAACTGATCAAGAGAAGAATTTGTTGGGGTAAGAGGTACACTCTGGGCTGTCAAACAAGCCTGTGCTTAACTGAGAGTGCCCTCCTGTGCCCAGGAGCTGACAGCATCCTGGGGCTGTTGTGAGCAGAAGGAACAGAGGCAATCAGGATTCAGTTCAGTTGTCTAAAGTCTTTTTGAGGAAGATTCCACTTTACTGCAGCTGTTTGCAGGAGGTCTGCCACAGCTGAGCAACTTGGACTAAGGGACAGGTTGGATTGACTCAGAGCAATCGAACTCAGGGACGAACCTGAGAAGCTGACCATGGCTGGAGAGAGCAGAGCTGCCTTGCTCAGATGGAAACCACTCACACCAGGCTGTGCCGCAGGACAGATCGCTCCGAGCGCTCTGCCTGGACATCAGCAATCATTTTTGCTCTGTACCACGTCTCCTCTGGTCCCTCACTGAGCAACACACTCCCTCAAGCCCCCGGGGCCTGAGAAAGAGGCAGCACTTCCCTAGAGGTCTCCTGCACATTTCCTCTTCAGTTCTACCTCCTTGTGGGGGAGAAAAAAAAAAAAAAAACAGGACCAGAAGCATCTCCAGTCTCTAAGGTTAAGCTTTCATTAGAGTATCAGAATTAATTATTGCTTCATTAGGTATCATAATTAATTATTGCTTCATTAGGTATCAGAATTCTTTCGGTTGGAATAGATCACTAAGTTCGAGTCCAGCCCTCAGCCTCAGCCCACCATCGCCATTAAACCACATCCTAGAGTGCCATGTCCAGGACAGATACCAAAGTTCCTATCTTCTGGGTAACTGAGATGGAAGTCTGAAGGCTGAAATCTTTGCCTGCCTGGTGTGTCTTTGTAAATAATCCCTTCCCTTCTGCTGTGCCTTCCACGAAGCCACTTCTGCAGAGGCCCTCTCTGGAGTCTTCTTCTCTCACTGTGGCTTGGCTGCACCTCCTCACTTTCTAACTACACTGAAGCACCCCTGGAGAATCCTGCCAGCCCCTCCCAAGCTCCTGGGCAACCCCCTGGCATACACTCAGCCTCCCCTTCAGTTTACACTGCAAGGTTATGTCTTTGCATCTGAGGTGAAGCTCTGGCTGACACTACATGAAAGCACCCTGGGTTGGCTGATAATGGATGGCAGGGCTTTAGCTGGCCCTCCACTGAGCAATGTGAGAGTGAATTTGGGATACTGCAGGTGAAGCACTCAAGAAATGGCTCAGGGTGATGGATATCTGGGATTCTGAGGGCCAGGTGCCTCCCTGAGTGATCAGCTACCGCTGACAGGAAGAGGTGGAACCATCTGACACAACTCAAGTGCACACACCTCACACTGCCAGCAGTACCTGTGGCACTCCTGCCCCTTTTTCATTTTCAGAACACTGCACAACTCAGACTCTCCCCACCCTCAGGCAGGCAGAGCACACTGCCTTCTACACTGTTCTCTACAGTGCAGATCATTACTTTCCAAGAGCTGTAACTCTCTCCCATGAAATGAACTCACTGCCTGATGTGTTGATGTAGTAAATATGTGCAAGCCTGATTTCAGAGGTTAGACATGGAGGAATCAAAATTACCTACAGCAGTCACAGTCTCTGGCTTAGCCACATCTTTAACCTAGACTTCTGGGCTTTTATACTCCAAGGTGACTTCTCTACAGGCTGAAAAAGGTGATCTGCTGTGCCATTGAGACAGGTAAATGGGGCCTCAACACAGGAGTGCCATGGACCTGCTGAAGAGGGTCCAGAGGAGGGCCACAAAGATGATCAGAGGGCTGGAGAACCTCTGCTGTGGGGACAGGCTGAGGGAGCTGGGGGTGTTTAGCCTGGAGAAGAGGAGGCTCAGGGGAGACCTCATTGCTCTCTACAACTACCTGAAGGGAGGTTGTAGCCAGGTGGGAGTTGGTCTCTTCTCCCAGGCACGCAGGGACAGAAGGAGAGGACACAGCCTCAAGCTGTGCAATTAAGATGCTGGGGCACAGAATGAACTAGAAGGAACCAGAGCAAAAGTTGATCCCTCTATAAGGAGCTGTCAATACCTAGAATACGCTGTGCTAAATTAAGAGCAAGTGGTCTCAGAATCACAGAATGGTAGGGGTTAGAAGGGACCTCTGGAGACAATCTATCGTCCAAACCCCCTGCCAGAGCAGGTTCACCTAGAGCGGGTTGCACGGAATGTGTCCAGGTGGGCTCTGAATGGCTCCAGAGAAGGAGGCTCCACCACCCCTCTGGGCAGCCTGCCCCAGTGCTCCACCACCCTCAAAGAAAAGAAGTTCCTCCTCATCCTCGCATGGAACTTCCTGTGTTCCAGCTTGTGCTTGTTCCCTCTTGTGCTGTCACTGGGCACCAGTGGGCAAAGCCTGGCCCCATCCTCCTGACACCCACCCTATAAGTATTGATAAGCATTGATCAGATCTCCCCTCAGGTTGCTCTTCTGCAGGCTAAACAGCCCCACAGCTGCCAGGGCTACTATTGCTGACATCATTACCACTGAACGCTCTCCCTGCACATCTGCATTTACATTGAATAACCAAAGCAGCCAGCAGTTCTCTCCTCTGACAGTGCTCCCCTGAGGAGAACAGACCCCAGGTGAGAAGTATGAAGAGCTGACCAATACTCAAAAGAAGATGGAAGACCTTAGGACACATCAGACATATTTTGACATATTAGAATGAGAACCAATGAAAGTGCTGTGCCTCAGCAGCCACCAGGACCTACCAGCTAGGGCCAGTTCGTTCTGTAAATGTTCTGGAGTCATCTCTCGACAAACCCAAATGCCTCCTAACTGGCACAGCAAGGAAATGGTGTTTTCATAGAATCATAGAATCATTTTTGGGATGTCCTTTCTTATTTCAAAAGAGAACATATTAGGTCTGTAATATTTGTTTTCAATCAGTTCTTAAAATCTATCTGGTACTTCATTGAAAAGGTCAAAACCAGCTTCAAACTATTCTGCTATCACAAATGTTTAGCTAGAAGCAACGGCAGCAAGGGACATCTGAAGGACCTACACCTTCCCCTGCAGCCACAACCAACCACCTTACATACACCCTTTCCTAAACTCATCAGATTTAATCTTTAAAATGGTATTGAGTTATTTTTCCTTGTAAATCACATGGAAAAACCAAAAAAAATCCCCAAACTTCACTGATTGCAACAATTGCTTTCCAAGCCAAGAACATTTATGGCCAAGTTACACCCAGTGAGTCTTAGCTATTCACTGCCCACCAGTCTGAGGGTTGTACTTATTGTTTAAAGTTACTCCTAGGGATCCATTCTTTACTTCTAGATCTAAGTTAGAATTGCTCTAATTTTAGTTCCCTGCATCCCTCTGGCCTTCTATCAGCAGCTCTCCATTTCTTTGATAACCTCCACACCACCTTCTCTGTGCCTACCAGCTTGGCCAGAGATGGGTAACACAGAGCACAGCACCTCCCAGGTGATGTCTCATGAATGCTAATCCTCCAAGCCAACAGGAAATGCTCTGAATCCAGGACAATGCTTGACCTTAGCACTTGACTTAGCACTTCAGTCACTCACACTTCATCATCCTCTCCCAGGCTGTAGGGACCTGGCACGTGTTTTACTATTAATGTCATTTATTATGGAAAAAAAAAAACCAAACATCATGGGGAGAGAACAAAGCTCATATAAACCTGTCAAAAAACTCTTTGTTCATATTAAACTCACCAGAGAAGGAAGGGTTTGTCCCTATAATGTAGAATGTAAAGTCACTGCAAATAATCAGCAAATGAAATCCTTCCTCATGTTGCTCCCTGTTTCTACATGATTTAGGAGGTATGTAGTAGTGTTTGGGAATTCATTCCTCATCTCTGTCTCATTAGCTTCCTGACACAAGCACTGCTCAAGCAATAGTACTTCCCCCATGTTCCTCACACCATCAGGACTAAGTATTGGATACTCTCCTCTGACCTCCTGCAACTCTTCAGCTGTTAAACAGACATAGTTCAGCTGTATCACCAAGGTGTGGAAGGTCTTTTCAGGGATATATTTTAGGGCATTTTCTCAGCACGTGGAAGCTTGGATTTCAACACAGCTAATCCTTAACCCAAGGCAAGTGCAAACAGCAAGGATATATTTAAATGAAGTTAGGACAACCCAGGTGAGTCAGGTCTGTGTTCAGGACATGTCTTCAGAGCACTTCAGTGCAGTGGAGTCTGTGCTCTGCATCCTAAGTGACACCCTTCAAAGGGCAATATCTCAGCTGCCTTCTCAAGGCTCAGTCTCCAATGCATGCAGACGCTGTCACGATTTCAGCCACCCAGCAGTGGTTTTGGTGCCAACTGAAGTGTGAGGAGGTGGAATGAGTTTCACCTGGGCCACCTGCCAAAACCTAGGCAGCTACACTGTACCTAAGTGGCACTTCTGGCCCTTAAGAACTTTGCTGTTCGTGATGCTGAGAAGACTCTGCTGCAAGAGCAGTAGCCTTTTAACACACGCCAGGGGATGCATCAATGATGCACTGCTTGAGGAAGAAACCAGCATCAAGCTGAAGCTTCTCTCACTCTACCCTAAGTCATTTAGATGGAAAAGATCTGCAAGCCCTGGATGATTTCAGCACTTTGTTCAGAGTACCACAGAGCAAACAGTGGAATCAACACATAGCAAGCAGTGCTTCCCAGGCATTGGCTACACCTGCTCTCAGAACTCTGCTGCCTCAGAGAGCACCCTGCTGCCACATACAGGTGAGCTAGAAACCAGTGCCTCTGGCTGCTGCACAGTGCTCAGCTGCAGGTCACAGCTGTGCTAGGGTGTAAACTGGGGCACACCACCACCTCACAACACAAGTGTAACACTAGCACCTACACAGCAGAACCTGCTCTGGATCACGTGTAACACTAACATCTACACAGCAGAACCTACTCTGGGTAACACTAACATCTACACAGCAGAACCTACTCTGGATCACAAGTGTAACACTAGCACCTACACAGCGGAACCTACTCTGGATCACAAGTGTAACACTAACATCTACACAGCAGAACCTACTCTGGATCACAAGTGTAACACTAGCACCTACACAGCGGAACCTACTCTGGATCACAAGTGTAACACTAGCACCTACACAGCAGAACCTACTCTGGATCACAAGTGTAACACTAGCACCTACACAGCGGAACCTACTCTGGATCACAAGTGTAACACTAACATCTACACAGCAGAACCTACTCTGGATTGTCATGACTTGAAACTGCTTTGTTGCCACTCCCTAGGACTCCAAGGTAGAACCTGGAAAAATCCCTTTTTGCAGAGCTGCCCGAGAGGAGCTGGTGAGTGGCCATGCTCTGTGGTGTTCCAGCACTGCCAGCCCTTCCTCCAGGCACAGGGCACAGAGGTGAAGGGGGAACAAGCCTCACCTGCTCCAGATCAGGCTCATGCTGAGCACGGCATGGGGAGCCTGAAAGGTCTGTGAGTTTTGGACCGGTGCCTCCCCACTCACAAAGGGTTCACCCACCCTGCTCACTACACTTACACCCACTTGTGGGAGGCATTACTTTGACTCTGCATATTCATTCCAGATGTAAATCAAAGAGCTGATTTCACAACCATTCCCCAAATGCCTGCTGCAAGCAGAAGTGAAGCACAGCAAACCATGTAAATCAGGGCAAACCATCCAATAAATGCATTTGATTTCCTGAGGCAGATGAAAGCCCTGGCATGCACAGAGACAAGCTGCCCACCAAACATCTTTAATTCTTTGTATTGTCCTAATTTTGACACTGGTCTTGGGTTTCCTTGCTGGGGTGTCTTTGGAGCATGTGTTCAGCTGGGGGCTGGGCAGAGCCGGGGTGTTAGGATACCTGTTCTTACCCCCACCCCTTTGGATGATTTTCAAATGTCAGTTTAGGGCTTATTGTTTTTAACATGACTATGATTCCCATTTAACTAACAACATTGTAACAATAAATGATAAAAAGCATGGATTCTAACCACTTTGTCCTCCTTTGGGAAAGCATCCAAGGAAGCAGTAGAAAAAGATAAAAGAAAGAAAGAAGAGAAAAAGAATAAAACAGGCAAGTGTTAATAGACAGGTTTCAAAGAAATGCAGTTCTAGTAACTCTGTACAAAGAGATCAAAGCAGAGAAATTAGAAAAGAAATCAATCTTTCAATAAAATGATGACATTACTGCAGATGCAGAAACTACATTTCCCCACCCCAACCCACAGGAGCACAAATACCACCACAGACAGCAAGTTACAAATGAATGGACACTTTTCTATCTCTGTGGCTTGCAAACAGTGGGTGAAAAATGAAAGATAAATCACATCATACACTTCCAATAAATCTTAGCACGATGGTGCAGAGCGGGGCGGGGCAGAGCAGAGCAGAGCAAGCTTGTGTGTCCCCAGACGTGCTCCAACACCACCACCTGCAGGGAAGGCAATGTGGTGCATTCGTCGGCAGCAAACCCTTCACAGAGAGAGGAACGTTTCAGTCCAATACACCTGCATCGCTCTGTCAGGATGGGAATTGAATTTAACAGACTCACAAAGAGATGACGGCTATGGAAAACCTCCACAATAAAGGCAAAATTAATTGCTTTCTTAAAGAGGGTGTTTTTGTTTGTCAAGATGAAACCTCAGAAGCCCTGTGTCCTGGTTTAGAGCCATGAGCTACTCCAGACAAGAGGGCAGTTGGTATTTAGCTCAAAGAAAGTGAAAAGGCCAAATAATTGCAATCTGAACATGATTCAGTGTTTAAACTGTCACAAAATGCTTAGCTGCTACTAAGTTCATGAGCACTTTGAATTGCCTTTGTGTTGATACCAAAAAGCATTGATGCATTTCCCCCACAAAAGAGCTTGAAACCATTTGAGGAAGTTTTCTCATCTCACCAAATGCTTCATGCAATAAAAGAGTATTTACAGAAGGCTTTCCAACACACCACAGTCCCAGATAAACAGCCACAATTAAGAGTGGTCTCCCAAACACAGCTCCTGCCACTCCTGTACAGGTGAGCAGCCAGCTCCTTGTAAAGGACTGACTGAACAGGGGCCGCTGCTGACACCCTCCAGTTGTGGGGACAGCTGCTGCAGCTAAATGTCTGTGAGTCAGAGGGAGAAGGATTTATCTCACCTGCCTGAAAGCAGGATGCCTACCCCAGCTCAATCTATTAATATGTTACTTGTTAAATAGATGTAAAAGAAAATGATCGGACATTTTGTGGTGAGGAAAGTGGTTGGTTTGTTCTCTTTAAGCAAAAAAAAAAAAAAAAAAAGAATGATGGAATGCCAGAATGCACTGCTTGGAGGGGACTTTTAAAGCTCAGCCCCTGCAGGAAGCAGGGACATCTCCAACTGGATCAGGTTGATCAGAGACCTTATGTGAGGGAAAGCTCTAAATGCAGATGAAAAACTTGAGAATAAATAAAATAATTAAATAAATATTTAAGATTATACAGACAATAAAAACAAACATATTTGAAATAGGAATAAAACTAAAAATAATAGTAAGAAAACACTAGTAATAATAAAAATAGTAAGAAAACAATAACAACATCAATAATAATAATAAATAACAATAGTAATAGTTAAAATTATGATGGTGATGATGATGACAATGATAATAATAATAGGAAAATATTATTAGTAGTAAAACTATTAATGATAATATTATTATTAACAATGCTAGGAGATAATAATAATAGGATAATGATAAGATGCTAATAATAATACTAATAACTATAACTACGATAATGCTGCTTCTGCTACTACTACTAATAGGAAAATAATTGGAAAAATAAACTAAACCAGTACCAATGTGGAGTTGTATCAGAGCAAAGCAGTTTCTTCTTCCATTCTCTGAAACCCAGGTGTGTTTTCAAGCCACCACTCAGCAGACCTGGACATTATAAATTCTCCCCTTTCTGTTCATTACCTCTATGGATCCATTCAACCCCTCACCCTGCTCTGCCCACACCTCCTAGCCAAGTGATGAATGAAGCACTTCGGTAGAATGAAGCATGAAAAGGCAAAGGAAAGGTGAAGAATCTGCAGCCTGGGGGCATGGGGGGGTGTGTGTGCTCATAGCACCAGCAGCAGACTTACATTGCTGGATCGCAGAGAGACACGGCCCCCGCAGCGTGCACAGAACTTGGTCCGGCAGTAGGAGCACAAATGGCCACAGCCGTCTGCAAACTTGGTTTTGTGGCAGATCCCACAGGTGGGAGCATCGTCCTTGTGCTCCCCCTGATACCGCCGAGCCTCTTCTCCTATCTTCCTTACTTGCTCTTTATAGCTCTCGAACTGCTGATGCAACCTCCTGCACAGAGCAGAAAAAGAAAGGTTAGGAGGAAATACTCCTGGGAACTTCTTGCTTCCAGTTTACAACTCTCCCTAATTTACTTGGCATGGTCACAGCTATAAATGTGACTCATATCAAGCAGCCTCTGCACATGGAAGAGATCAAACACCACTGCACACGGAAGTGATCAAACACCACTGCACAGGGAGGCGATCAAACATCACTGCACATGGAAGAGATCAAACACCACTGCACAAGGAGGTGATCAAACACCATTGCACATGGAAGAGATCAAACACCACTGCACATGGAAGTGATCAAGCACCACTGCACAGGGAGGTGATCAAGCACCACTGCACAGGGAGGTGATCAAGCACCACTGCACAGGGAGGTGATCAAACACTACTGCACTGGGAGGTGATCAAAAACCACTGCACATGGAAGAGATCAAACACCACTGCACATGGAGGTGATCAAGCACCACTGCACAGGGAGGTGATCAAAAACCACTGCACATGGAAGAGATCAAACACCACTGCACATGGAGGGGATCAAGCACCACTGCACAGGGAGGTGATCAAACACCACTGCACAGGGAGGTGATCAAACACTACTGCACTGGGAGGTGATCAAAAACCACTGCACATGGAAGAGATCAAACACCACTGCACATGGAGGTGATCAAACACCACTGCACAGGGAGGTGATCAAGCACCACTGCACATGGATAAGATAAAAACCGCTGTACAGGGAGGTGATCAAACACCACTGCACATGGATAAGATAAAAACCGCTGTACAGGGAGGTGATCAAACACCACTGCACATGGATAAGATAAAAACCGCTGTACAGGGAGGTGATCAAACACCACTGCACTTGGAAGAGATCAAACAGTACTGCACATGGAGGTGATCAAACACCACAGCACATGGAAGAGATCAAACACCACTGCACAGGGAGGTGATCAAACACCACTGCACATGGAAGAGATCAAACAACACTGCACAGGGAGGTGATCAAACACCACTGCACAGGGAGGTGATCAAACACCACTGCACAAGGTGGTGAACAAACACCATTGCACATTGAGGTGATCAAACACCACTGCACATGGAAGAGATCAAACACCATTGCACATGGAGGTGATGAAACACCACTGCAAAGGGAGGTGATCAAGCAACACTGCAGGGAGGTGATCAAACACCACTGCACATGGAGGAGATCAAACACCACTGCACATGGAAGAGATCAAACACCACTGCACATGGAGGTTGTCAAACACCACTGCACAGGGAGGTGATCAAACACCACTGCACATGGAAGAGATTAAACATCACTGCACAGGGAGGTGATCAAACACCACTGCACATGGAAGAGATCAAACACCACTGCACATGGAAGACTGTTTAGGAGAATCTAAGTTCAGTAACTCCAGCAGACAAACATCATTCTTTTAGGTTTATTTCATAACTCATAAGCAAATCACTACAGTTCACCATAAATTGATCCAAATATCACAAGATGACAACAGAAATGGCATAGTCTGAAACAGGAGTTTCTGCCATGCATAGAATAAAAGCAGAAATATCATTGCATGGGAAAATTCACATTAGCTTGTAGTCAACTTTATGTATGCAGCAGGTGCATTAAACTAGTAAATCAATCAGGTTTAAGTTCCAGTACAGGGATTGTCCCAAGCACAAACCCAGGCTGTGTGAGGAGTGGCTCAAGAGCAGTCTGGAGGAGTAGACTTAGGGGTGTCAGTTGGTGACAAACTCCCTAGGAGCCAGCAATGGTCACTGGAGCCCAGAAGGAGGCCATGTGCTGCATCCAAAGCAAGGAGAGCAGCAGCACAGAGGGGATTCTGCCCCTCTGCTCTGTTCTGCTCTGCTGAGACCCCACCTGCAGCACTGCCTCCAGTCCTGGTGCCTCTAGCATAAGAAGGATATCAGAGTGCTGGAGCAGGTCCGGAGGAGGTCACAAAGATTATCAGAGGGCTGGAGCACCTCCCCTGTGGGGACATTTCCTTGTAAGTTTCGCTCCTTTACAGAGTTCTTCCTTTCTGCATCAGTGCAAGACCCTTTTTAGCAGGAGGGGCTCCCAGCCAAGTGCTGATCTGGAGTGTCACACTGCTCATGTCTGCAGAAATCCCAACACTGCCTCGGCAGCGAGAACGGAACTGGAGAAAATGGTTGCAGGATTCAGAGAGCAGAAAGAATCTCACCCAGCCCGTGGCAAGTCTGGTCCCATTATTTCTTGTGCAAGGTCTCAGCCACCTTTCCCCCATCTCTGAGGAAGGTCCCTCTGTATTCTCTGGCTCTTCTGTAAGAGTGGCAGCAATCCCCTCGCAACAGTTTTGCCTTGTACAGAAGTACATTAAATAAGAACTGAAATCCAGGTGGATATTTTTCACATTTGCTCCTTAACTTCCAGCCTGTAGAGCACATTTTCATCAGATGCAAGGAAAATGTAAGTCTGTTAAATGTTTCTTAATGCAGACAAGCATCTAAATATTAAGTTAACAGACTCTGTTCTGCTGGACAGAGTCCAAGGGAGAGCTACAAGGATGACTGGGGGACCTGAACAACTCTGCTGAAGAGAGCCTGAGAGCCCTGGGGCTGTTTAGTCTGGAGCAGAGAAGGCTGAGAGGGGATCTGATCAATGTCGCTCAATAGCTGAGGGCTGTGGGTCAGAAGGAAGGTCCCAGGCTCTTTGTGGTGGTGCCCAGTGACAGGACAAGGGCCAACAGGTATGGACTGGAACCCAGGAGGTTCCACCTCAACACAAGCAGACACTGCTTTCCTGTGAGGGTGCAGAGCCCTGGAGCAGGCTGCACAGAGAGGTTGTGGAGTCTCCTTCTCTGGAGGCTTTCCAGACCCAGCTGGATGTGTTCCTGTGTGGCCTGCCCTGGGTGACTCTGCTCTGGCAGGAGGTTGGACTGGATGATCTCTGAAGGTCCCTTCCAACCCCTACCATTCTGTGATTCTGTGATGTAACAGCTTAGGTGATCCTTGAGGATTCAATCCACTCCAAACAGAAAGAGCAATCAGGCCACTATGTCAGAGGAATGTATGTCTATATCCACAGCATTTTTTCAGCATCACCCCAAAATTCATCTAATTCTACTGCTGAGGTCAATGGCATAGCCAAAAAGATGTGGGGAGGAAACTTAAATTATAACAAGAAATAGAGAAAGCTATTGCAGGACTTAACACCGGACATCCAGAATTCAGACTGATAATGCTTCATGGAAATTTTGCATCTCCACTAAGCTGATATTAAAATGGTGATCCAAGAATGTAATTTTTTAATGAGCAGACTATTTCAGTGCCTTTTTTTTTTTTTTTTTTTTTTTTTTTTGCTACATGCAGATTGAAGCCCAAAAGGGGCTTGTATTGCTCTGCTCTGGTTGCACAGACTTTTCTACAAGTGCCCAAGACTGGGTGGCCTTTATGCACAGCTGCATTTCAAGTGACTTTTAACTGCAGCATGACAGCCTCTTTCCCACTCCCTTGGAACTCCAGAAGATGGCATTGCAGGTTGCATTGTCACTGCTTGTTCAGCTCAGAAGGATTCGGTCTTGCAGTCACAGAAATCACAGAGCGGGAGAGGCTGGAGGGGCCTCTGGAGATCACCTGCTCAGCAAGAGCTAAAAGGTGGGGAACAGGGGGGTGGTGCCCTGTGAGAGGACAAGGGGGAATGGGTACAAGCGAGGGCACAAGAGAGTTCACTTGAACCTAAGGAGAAGCTTCTTTGCCCTAAGGGTGCTGGAGCCCTGGAACAGGATGTGCAGAGAGTTGTGCAGTCTCCTTCTCTGGAGAGCTTCCAAAGCCACCTGGACACTGTGATGCTGAGCAACCTGCTCTAGGTCACCCTGCTTTAGCAGGGCACTTGGCCTAGGTGATCTCCAGAGATCCCTTCCAACCCCTACCATCCTGTGGCTTCTTTTCATGTGATCTAGTCCAAGCCCTCTGCATCTGACATCATAAACCACCAGATTTAACATCAACCTGAAATCCATGGTTTAACATTGAACACCTGATTTAACATCATACAAACACTGTGCCCTCTCCTGCCTTCATGTTAGGAGAAAAAGTGACCCCTTGGGTGTGACATAGCCTTAAGTTACCTCCCCCCAGCAGCTCTGGAAGCCCTTGGCCCTACTCATCTGCAGCACACATATTCAGTATCATCACAGAATCACTATGCTTGGAAAAGACCTTTCAGATCGACTGTAGCCATTGTCTAACTCTTCCAAGTCTGGTGCTAAACCTCAGCACCACATCTCACACACAGGCTGCCCAGGGGGGTTGTGGAGTCTCCTTCTCTGGAGACTTTCCAAACCCACCTGGATGCATTCCTGTGCTGACTACCCTAAGTGATCCTGCTCTGGCAGGGGGGTTGGATCTGATGATCTCTGGAGGTCCCTTCCAACCTCTGATATACTGTGACACTGTGATCCTGTAATCTCTGCCTCTTTGAAACACCTCCAGGGATGAGAATTCAACCACCTCCCTGTGGAGCCTCTCCCAGTCATTGAGAACCTCTTCAGCAAGAAGTTTCTTCTAGTACCTAAGCTTTTGAGGAGCACCACTCCTACCAAGACAGGCTGAGCAAGTTGGACCTGTGCAGTCTGGAGAAGAGAAGGCTCTGGGGAGACCTTAGACCAGCCTGCTAGTACCTGAAGGGGGCTACAGGAAGGCTGAGCAGGGACTTTCTCTAAGGGTCTGTGGTGACAGGGTAAGGGCAATGATTTTATGCTCTAGCAGGGCAGATTTAGGTTAGACACGAGGAAGATGTTCTTAACCATGAGGATGGTGGAACACTGGAACAGGTTGTCCAGAGGAGTTGTGGACACCTGATCCCTGGAAGTGTTTAAGACCAGGCTGGATGAAGTCTAGTGGGAGGTGTCCCTGCCCATGTCAGAGGGGCTGGAACTAGATGATCTCTAAGGTCCCCTCCAGCCCAAGCCATTCTATGATGACTCTATGTGTAATAGACACCAAAAATAACCTTAATTCCAATTCCCTCAGATCTCTTGTCCAGGGCACACTACCTGGCAGCATCCCAAGCAGACTGTCCAAAGCAGCCCCACACCTTGGTTAGGAAGTCCCCCTGCCCACCACCACAGAGCAGGGGCAGAGGAGGACAGGAGCCTGGGCTGGGGCTTTATTCAGGGGGTCTCACCAGGTACCTTCTCACCAGCACCAGCAGTGACTTCCAAGCTATCATTTTGCTAAGGGCAGGTTTTCTGCAAGCACACAAATGAGCTCATTAAATCACTTGCATAAAACATCATTTTCTCAGCTTCATGGAAGCTTCCTAATGTAGGTTACTGGAAAGCTTTATTTTTGTATCCTTCTCTTTTCAGTTTTTTTCTTTCTTTTATTTTTATTTTTTTTAAAAATAATCTCAGCCCACAAGCAGACTTTCTCCTTACACAGCTGAAGAGCTGTGAGTCACAAATGTGCAATATCTACAATAAGGAATTTACATCCCAGCTTCCCACAGTTCCTCCCAAATGACCGTTACCCTTTCTGAGGTAGAAAAGAGAAATCAGGGAACTCAGCAACCTCCTCTAACAGTGCCAAAAAAGGCACAGCTGAGGAATGGAGCAAGAAACTCTCTCTGTCTTGGATGAAAAAGTGCTTCCATGCTGAGGTATATTTAGTACTGAAGGAATCAAAAAAAAAAAAGAAAAAGAAAAGAATGATCTCTGTTTAAAAACATACCTGGGTTTTATGAAAAATGCCAAGCAGTTGCTTTTTATCTTTTTATGATTTATTCTGAGTTCATGAAAATATGAAAGCCAAAACCATTGCTAAGCCAGCAAGAAAACACTGCCCATATTTGGTGACAGAAGGCTTAATACCTCATGAGAAGCAATCTCATGAGGTGGGTGAGCTTGCACATAGTTCAACACCAAAATAAGACTGGTAAACCTTTACCCCTTTCTGAGCCCACTGGAAACAGTTGCTTAAAAACTGCAAGCAACAACCACAGTCCTCAATGGTTTCTTCACTTACATCTGAACATCAAATTCCTAACAACTTCCTCCTTTTTTTGATAAGAAGGAAAGTGTCCAGCCCAGAGCCACAGAGCTGCAGCAGGCAGTGGAACATCTCTTGTGAGGCCAGGCTGAGGGAGCTGGGGCTTGGAGCTTGGAGCAGAGGACCCTGAGGGCTGCCCTCATTGCTGGGGATAAAGATCTGCAGGGCTGGAGCCAGGCTCTGCTCACGGATTCCCAAGGACAGCACAAGAGGCACTGGGGGCAAGCTGGAGCAGAGGAGGTGCCACAGGAACAGAAGGGAAAACTGTCCCTGTGAGGGTGACAGAGCCCTGGAGCAGGCTGCACAGAGAGGTTGTGAAGTCTCTTCTCTGCAGACTTTCCAACCCCACCTGGATGTGTTCTGTGTGCCCTGCCCTGGGTGTCCTGCTCTGGCAGGGGGGTTGGACTGGATGATCTCTAGAGGTCCCTTCCAATCCCTACCTTTCCTGATTCTGTAATTCTGTGACAAGTAGTGGAAGCCACATTACCTCCTGGAACAGAGCCCAGCAAGTCAGTGACATGCAGACTGCCTCTGAGCCTTAGGGCAGCAGCTGACTCGGCAGCTCAGTGTAGAAAGCACTCCAGATTTGCTAAACGCTCAACACTTTTACCATCCTGGTTTAACTATAGCACCTGCCCTGCCAGCTATGGTTTGAATTTCACTTACTCATCATCAGTTCCACGGGTTCCACTCCTCTCCCATCCCACTATTGCCAGCTTGCCAGCAAACACATGCCTGTGCAGTCAGTTCAGTGCTGTGCTGGAATAGTAAAGTAGATGAAGTGATGTCATGCAGAGGGGCAGACATCTCTCCCCACTTGCTGCATGCTCCTACACTTCCCTGAGCAGCCCCAACAGACCACTCCTGGCTCTCCAGACCTAACACCACCTAAGCAAGCTAAACACTTTCAACACCACCACAAAACTGGGAAAACAATCACAGGAGTCATAATCTACTAACACAGGACCCCCAGACATCTTCAGCTGTTCAGATACTGCTCTGACTACTCATGCACCAAAGCTGCAGAAATGAATGAATATATTCATAGAAACATAGAATTGTTTGGGTTGGAAAAGACCTCTAACCACATCCAGTCCAACCCAACCCCACCATGGCCACTAAACCATGGCGCCAAGTTCCACAGCCACACCTCCAGGCATGGGGACTCCACCACCTCCCTGGGCAGCCTGTTCCAGTCCCTGACCACTCTTGCAGCAAAGAAATTTTACCTAATCTCCAACCTAACCCTCCCCAGGCAGCACTCCCAAAATACCTGTTGCAGGAAATAAAGAGCAAGGGACAGCAATATTCACACAAGCACACAGCCAGCTCAGGAAACTGAAAAGGGTTGGGCACAATGAAGGGCAAAAAGCATCTGAGCACACGGTTACAATAATGCTTCTGAATTGAACAGGGAGGGGGGAGAAAGGCAACAGAACCACAGAATCACAGAATTGTAGGGGTTGGAAGGGACCTCTGGAGACCATCTGGTCCAAATCCTCTGCCAGTGCAGGTTCACACACAGCAGGTTGCACAGGAAGATGTCCAGGTAGGTTTTGAACGACTCCAAAGAGGCTCCAGCACCCTCACTGTAAAGAAGTTTCTCCTCATGTTGAGGTGGAACCTCCTGGGTGCCAGTCTGTACCTGTTGGTCCTTGTCCTGTCACAACCGCAAAGAGCCTGGCACCTTCGTCCTGACACCCACCCCACAGATATTGAACAACATTGATAGTATCCCCTGGAGGAAGCTGGGGCAGAGGGTGGTGAGACCACTTGCTGCAGCAGAAGTGCTGGCTCAAGCTGCTCACTCAGGAGAAACCCCCTCTGCTTATTGGAAATCACAGTAACAAGATTTGCACACAGTTTGGTTTAGAAGTGAGTTTCAGGACTCTACAGCAAAAAGACCTGAGAAATTTTCTCCTACCTCCCTACCGTCCAGATGAGGCCATGAAGATGATCAGAGGCTGGAGAACCTCCCCCGTGAGGACAGGCTGAGAGAGTTGGGGCTGTTCAACTTGAAGAAGAGAAGGCTCCAGGGAGACCTTAGAGCAGCCTGCCAGAACGTGAAGGGGCTCCAGGAGAGCTGGGGAGGGACTTGTGACAAGGGCTGGGAGTGACAGGGTAAGAGAGAAAGGATTGAAGCCAGAAGAAGGGAGATGGAGACTGGAGATTAGGAAGAAATTCTTGGCAGTGAGGGTGGTGAGACACTGGAACAGGTTGCCCAGGCAGGTGGTGGATGCCCCCTCCCTGGAGGTGTCCAAGGCCAGGCTGGATGAGGCCTTGAGCAACATAGGCTGGTGGGAGGTTGGAACTAGCTGATCTTTAAGGTGCCTTCCAACCCAACCCATTCTATGGGTCTATGAATTGTTGAACCACAACAAGGCAACCCTCTGCCAACATCTCTGCATTTCACAACATCCTGACAGTGCAGCCCATGCTAACTGGGAGGTGAGGTCAAGACTCCTCTCCTCTTCTCCCAGCTATTTCAGAGACAAAGGTCTCCTCAGCCAATAAATGGAAATGTACATTTTATATATATATATATATATATATATATATATATATATATACATTAAAAAAATAACTTTTACGTAAGCCTTACTTACAATTATGAAACCAGGGCTTGTTCTGACACCAAGAGAAGAATGGTAAAAATAAAAGCAATTAACTAAGGTTAATTTGCTTTCTTCAAGTGAAATTGTGGAGTCTTCTTCTCTGGAGGCTCTCAAGGCCTCCCTGGGTTGGTTACTGTTGGTTCCTGGTTGGTTCCTGCCCTGGGTGACCCTGCCCTGGCAGCAGGGTTGGGTGGGTGACCTCTGCAGGTCCCTTCCAACCCCTGCCCTACTGTGCACTGTGTCCATTCTCTGTGTTGTTTTCTGTACTGCTTAAGCACAAGCGTGGGGCAGCAAGCAGGGACTCCAGAGACACCCAGCCCCACTAGTACCACTTGTGTGCCCTTGCACAGGACTGCACTTGCAGGTACCAGGAATTCTCAGGCACAGTAGCTTACTACACAAACAAGCCCTAAATATGTTCTGCAGAAGCTCCTTTTATGAAAGCTTTTTTTTTTAAAGGCTGATGGAAAGTTCCTTTAAGGAAGTTCCATCAAGATGTAGAAGGCCTCTTAAGTTCTGTCTGCCTCAGACAAAATGCTCTGGATCTTCTCAGAGCAACACAAAACAACAGCATTCATAGATTTCAGGTGGCCATCAGGAGGAAGTTCTGCACTATGAGAATGATGAAATACTGGAACAGGCTGCCCAGGGATGTGGTTGAAACCCTGTCCCTGGAGACATTCAAGATCTGGCTCCATGTGTCTGGGGCATCCTGGCTCTTGTTGGAGGTATCCCTGCTGAGTGCAGGGGGCTGGACAAGATGAGCTGAATGTTCCTTCCAGCCCAGTGCGTCTATGAACCTGTGAAAATAAGTAAGTTTCAACATGCTTGGGAATCAGGAGCAAGACAAGCAGGTGAGGAGGCAGCTGCCTGGGATGCAGAGAGTGGCCCCAAACCACCCTGTGCATTTTTTGTCACAGATGAAGCCCCATCAAGCCAACAGCGGAGAAGGAGGAGCTGGAAATGCCAATGGAACATAAGCAGTTTAAAACCAGGTGAAAGGTCTCATTAATACTTACCCATATCTAAAGGGGGAGCTCCAGGAGAATGGAGCCAGACTCTGCTCAGCAGTGTCCAGTGACAGGACTTGGGGCAATGGACACAAACTGGGACACAGGAGGTTCCATGTGAACACAAGAAAAACAGTCTTGCCTTGGGGGGTGGCAGAGCATTGGGACAGGCTGCCCAGAGAGGCTCTGGAGCCTCCATCTCTGGAAGCACTCAAACCCTACCTGTGTGACTTACTCCAGGTGATGCTGCTCTAGCAGCGGGTTTGACTGGATGATCTTCAGAGGCTCCTCCCAACCCCTGCCATCCTGAGACTCTCTTATAAGAGCTGTGGTACCTCACCGCAGGTGGCTTTTGGCTCTTTTCTCCTTTATTGTTGCTTTGTTGGCTAATAAGAAAAAGGGAAATACTTCAGGTACTGGATCATGCTCTTCCTTATCAGCTAAGTCCTGTCTTCATTTTCCTCCTTGCCTGAATGTCACTGACCCTCACCAAGCACCATGCTCTCTTCCACATGTATGACAGACACACACAAAGTGTCTCCTGAAGGAGCTGGCCTGCACCAACTCAGGGTGGCACAACAGTGCTTTAATGCCATGACTTCCCTGAAGGAAGCACAAAATGATCCTTGGAACAGCAGCCTCTGAGCCTCACAGGAAATTTCTCCAGGAAAATGCTATCTTGTGAAGTAGCTCTGCCAGCAAACATCCCTTGAAATACATGAAATCAACAAGTAAGGAATTATTGGATTTATTTTCTCTTCAGGAACATCAGCTTCATTTTATTATGGAATACAAATTGCACTGATTTAAGCTAAACTTCATAAAATTCTATTTTTGCAAACAAAATCTAATCTGTTTTCAGAGTAAAGCAGAAGAGAATTAGATGCCCTTCCCTCCAATTTATTGCATTAATTTATTGAGTCACACAGTAAGGGACTGTGGGCAGGTCTGTTTTTACCCTGAGGGTGGTCACCACATCCTAAGCAGCCAGCCACAACATGGGGAACAACTGGAAGTGACCTCCAACAAACTGCAGAACGCCTGAAGAGGGAGGTGGGGGGCAGGGGATGCACAGTAGAAGAGTTTGGGTTAAGGACTGCAGTAGGGAGGGGAAAAACCCAGACCAACCAAACAAAAAGAAAAAAAGCCTTGAGGAAGAGTTCATAGAATTCCAGAATGGTTCTGGTTGGAAGGGACCTCAGAACTCAGCTCCTCCAACCTCCCCACCATGCCCAGGGACACCTCTCAGCTAGACTCAACTGCTCAAGACCTCATCCAGTCTGGCCTGGAACAGCCCCAGACAGGAGGCAGCCACAGCCTCCCCAGACAGCCTGTGCCAGAGTCTCACCACCCTGCCACTGAAGAACTTCTTCCTCAGCTCCACTCTAACCCTGCTCTGCCTCAGCTTCAAACCATTGCCCCTTGGCCTGTCTCAGACACCCTCAGGAAAAGTCCCTCTGCAGCCTTCCTGCAGGATCCCTTCAGGTACTGGAAAGCAGCTCTGAGGTCCCTGCAGAATTTTCTCCAAGCCCTCATGCACAGCAATAACAACCAGGTAGAAGATGAGCAGAGGATGAAATGGCTTTGCCCTGGGTCCATAAGTGTGACTGCTCTTGTTCTTAGTCCCCATCAGGAAACTGCAGCTCTGAGCACCTCTTCTGAAGTTTCATATTATAAACATTGAGCAGGTCACACTTAGGATAAATTCTGTTGCTGAAGGCGCAGTCGGGCACTGGCACAGGCTGCCCAGGGACATGATGGAGACACCATCCCTGGGGGTGTGCAGAAAAGGTGAACCTCAGGAAGTGCTCTAATGGGCATGGTGGTGTTGGGCTAACAGTTGGTCTTGATCTTAAAGGGTCATTTCCTAGAGAAATAATTTCATGATTCTATTATTTTTGCATCTTAAAATACTACTGGCTGAAAAATTCCTTACATCTCACACCTCACGTGCAGGTTCCTCAACCCCAGCTTTGGCAAAATGATAAATTTGTCATACTGCCTGTTCCTAAATTTAAAAAGGAAAAGGAGAGGGAAAGAGAAAGAGAAAAAGAAAATTAAAACAAAAAAAGAAATAAAGAAAAAGAGATAAAGAAAAAGAAAAAAAAAGATAAAGAGATAAAGAAAAAGGAAAAAATTAAAATGGATAGAAAAAGAAAAAGGGAAAAAGGAGATAAAGAAAAAGAAAAAGGAGAGAAAAAAGAAAAAGAGGAAAAAATTTAAAAAAGAAAAAAGAAAAAGAAAAAAGGAAAAAGAAAAAGAAAAAAGGAAAAAGAAAAAGAAAAAGAAAAAGAAAAAGAAAAAGAAAAAGAAAAAGAAAAAGAAAAAGAAAAAGAAAAAGAAAAAGAAAAAGAAAAAGAAAAAGAAAAAGAAAAAGAAAAAAAGAAAAACAAAAAGAAAAAGAAAAAGAAAAAGAAAAAGAAAAAGAAAAAGAAAAAGAAAAAGAAAAAAAAAGAAAAAGAAAAATAAAGAAAAAGAAAAAGAAAAAGAAAAAGAAAAAGCAGGGATACCTCACACTTGATCAGGTTGCTCAGAGCCACATCCAGATTGGCCTATAGGTTTTTAAGGCAACTAGAGCAACCTGCTCTAGTGTGAGGTGTCCCTGCCCATGGCAGGGGGGTTGGAACTGGATGATCCTTGAGGTCCCTTCCCACCCTATGATTCTGTCAAAAGGCCAAGCAAAAGGCCAAGCAAAAGGCCAAAAGCAAGCCAAGGCCCTCGCCAGTGCTGCAGTGAATGCCTTCGGTCAGCTGGCACCCAGTGTCACGTTTGCTAGGGTGGGAGCTCTGGGTACCAGTTCAGCATCACAGGAAATTGCTTTGGAGCAGTGTTTATTAAAACAGCTCTCTGGAGCAGCCTTCCCCACACATGGGTTTGGGACCAAATCAACATGTGAGTATTTCTGGCAGCCAAGGTGTGGAGCAGATGCTGGGTGTCAGATGGCAATTCAGGGAGAACAGCTAAAATCTGACAGAGCACAGTGGTCTGTAAACAGAGCACAGCTACCCAACCCCTCGCTGCCATATGGTGGGAACAAACAGGACACGTGAGAGCAGGAGAGGCTCTCACAGTGAGGGCTGGGACAGGAGCCAGCGAGATGCAGAGCTAAGTCTGGGGCTGCAAGCAGGAGAGGGAGAAGGTTCGCAGCTCCTACTCCTACACATAACTGAGATCCTCAGCGAGAGCATCTCGGATCGATCCCCTGCTCACCTTCCTCTGGGCTGTCCCTGTTACAAGGAGCAGAGGAGGCTCCCCCATCTATTGCAGACATCCAAGTGCCTGAACACAAGACTATGACATGCTGGTCTCCAGCAGGATTTCATTCCCTTCATTCTGGATGCCAAACAGCAATGCAGAGCAGATGGCATTTGGGGGCATTAGCAAAGCAGAACATAACTGGTTTCATGTCCTGCTTTTAGCACAGCACAGGCTACAGTTCAACATTTCAGGGCTTTTTAGGTTTGTGATTTATTTAATTCCTTCTTTTAATGTACACTTTTCTCTAGAGACTTTCAAGACTCACCTGGACATGTTCCTGTGTGACAAGGGGTGATGGACACAAACTGGAACCCAGGAGGTTCCACCTCAACATGAGAAACTTCTTTGGTGTGAGGGTGCAGAGCCCTGGAGCAGGCTGCCCAGAGAGGTTGTGGAGTTTCCTTCTCTGGAGACTTTCCAAACCCATCTGGATGTGTTCCTGTGTGACCTGCCCTGGCAGGGGGCTTGGACTGGATGATCTGTGGAGGTCCCTTCCAACCCCCTCCCGTTCTGTGATTCTGTGAAGTTAAATGTTAGAATCATAGAATCAGTCAGGGCTGGAAGGGACCACAAGGATCATCCAGTTCCAACCCCCCTGCCATGGCCAGGGACACCTCACACTACATCAGGCTGGCCAGAGCCTCATACAGCCTGGCCTTAAACACCTCCAGGGATGGGGCCTCAACCACCACCCTGGACAACCCATTCCAGGCTCTCACCACTCTCATGGGGAAGAACTTCTTCCTCACATCCAGCCTGAATCTCCCCACTTCCAGCTTTATTCCATTCCCCCTAGTCCTATCACTACCTGACACCCTCCCCAGCTTTCTTGGAGCCCCCTTCAGATACTGGAAGGCCACAAGAAGGTCACCTCAGAGCCTCCTCTTCTCCAGACTGAATAGCCCCAACTCTTTCAGTCTGTCCTCATAGGAGAGGTGCTCCAGCCCTCTGATCATCCTGGTGGCCCTTCTCTGGACACGTTCCAGCACGTTCCAGCAAATGTTCTCAAGAACACTCTCTGTGAAGGCAAACCCACAGCATCCTCTCTATATTTTTAATGCATGTCCGTCCCCCCCCCCCCCCCCCTCAACATCACTGTTCCTGACTCTTTTAAGAAAACTGCCTTGAAGTTACTCTCAGCAGAAACCTGGAGCCTCTTCTGTGGTGAGCATCCCTGCTTCTGGACACTCACTGAGGGCTAAGAATTACATCAGCATTAACAAAGATGCTTTCTGCACAACTCCCTAACCTGAGCACGCTGTTGAGTAGAAAGGATGAGCCCTTTGATCTGAGACTCCACAGCAAGCCCTGTAGAGAACTATGGCAGCCAATTTGAAATTTTCTCCTCCTTTCCTTCTTGTTTTCTATCAACAGTTTAATTAATTCCCAAGCTCACTATTTATGCCCAAAGTCTTCCCAAAAAAAAGGGAAAAAAAAGACATTACCATAAAGAAATGTAGTCCCCAGAGTTCAGTCCTGCTAATACATCACCATATGGATTCATTCCTGTAGTAATGCTACTGGAAAACTGTCCCAGGGACAACACAGCAGAAGGACACCAGGAGGAGACGCTTCAGTACCCAGGTGCTCATTAATCCCCTCTGGCCTAGCCACCAGGGCTCTCTCCTGAGGAGCCACACTAGTCACAGGTATGAATTTAAGGGAAGAAAAGCTTCTGTCAAGCCATTTCCTATCCCACTCCTGACAGAAAAGCCCTAGGGCTCGTTTGAAAGCAATAAACTCTTAAATAACAGGAGTCAGTGTCCTCTGGGAAGCACTGCACAAAGTCTATTAACCTGCTTTATGATTCTGCTGCTGCTCTGGAGCTCACATCAATCTGGCACACAGACACTTCACCAAAGCTTTGCCTTGGTTAATATTTTCTCTGCTACTCTACAGTGCTTCTCACCACAGCCCATTAAGCCAGGTGCATTCACAGAGTTCCAGGCTCCCTGAGCATTCCTGACTGCCATGGCTGCTCAGCCACCACATGCAACGAGGTCACCCTCCAGAAAAGCTCCAGGTACAAATCTGACACTCCAGGGTAGCTGTGTCCAGGATAGATTCTCAAGTGACCACATAAGTATTAGCTCAGGAATACTTGGATCCAATCATAGATTCAGAGATCATTGACTCCCACCCCCCTGCAAAGCAGAACCACTTAGGGAGGTCACACAGGAATGCATCCAGGCAGGATTTGAAGACCTTTGGAGGAGACTCCACAACCTCTCTGGGCAGCCTGCTCCAGGGCTCCAGCACCCTCACAGGAAAGTTGTTTTCTCTCCTGTTGCAATGGAATTTCCTGTGATTGAGTTTCTGTCCATTGCCCCTTGTCCTATCACTGGCTCCATCCTCCTGACAGTCACCCTTCAGGTAGTTGTAGCCATTGATCAGATCCCCTCTCAGCCTTCTCTTCTCCAGACTAAACAGCCCCAGAGCTCCCAGTCTGTCCTCAGAAGAGATGCTCCAGTCCCTTAGTCATCCTGGTAGCTCACTGTCTAGCCCTCTCCAGCAGATCTCTGTCTCTCTTGAACTGGGGAGCCCAGAACTGGACACAGTATTCCAGATGAGGTCTAACTAGGACTGAGGGGGAGGAGAGCCCCTCTCAGCCTGATGGCCACACTCTTCTTGATGCACCCCAGGATCCCATTGGCCTTCTTGGTGACCAGGGCACATTGCTGTCCCATGGAGAACTTATTACCACCCAGCACTCCTGGCTCCTTCTCTGTGGAGCTACTCTCCAGCAGCTCAGCCCCTCACCTGTCCTGGTGCCTGGTGTTGTTCCTCCCCAGGTGCAGGACCCTGCACTTACCCTCACTGCACTTCCTGACGTTCCTCTTTGCCCAGCTCTCCGGTCTGCCCAGGTCTCACTGAATGGCAGCACAGCCTCCTAAGTCTCCTACCCATTCCCTAGCAAAAACTGGCATTTCATCTGGAGAACCAAGAGCTGGGAGGATGTAGTTCCTGCCACTTTAACCTAAAACCAGCTTTCCAGACAAAGGTAGATGCACAGCAAGCCTAGAATGCTTCCGCATCAGGATCTCGTATTGCTCGAGCCAGCAGCCTCTCCCCACCCAAGCAGACTTCTTGTGCTTTGGATGATCACTTGCTTGTCCCACTGCCAGACTCACAGATTTATCACAACCACAGAACAGTGGCAGAACAGGACCACTACTTTATAGCCTTGCTCTGTACTATGCTCTTTAAAAGGCACTGCCTCTCTTCACTTGGAGGACACGATGTAAAACCCAAAGCCATGTCAAGAGTGCTCAAATGACATTGTTATCCACTACACTGTACAATATTTTCCAAAAGCTGAACAGAAGGACAAAGAGTGAAGCTCTGTGGGTACCCAGAGAGAGATATTTTGAAATAGAAGATGACTCTTATCAGCTCTCTCCACCCAAGTGGAACGACTAAAGATTTCTTTCTGTCAGCCCTAAGCTGAACAGCAACTAGTGCATTTCTCAAGTAGAAGTGAAAATCTGGAGGCTTCCAGAAGATTCCTGGAGCTGGCCAACAGTAGAAATACTGAGGCTTTTCCTGTGCTTCAAAGAAAATCACCTGCCAAGCCATCTGTGCATTGCACCACGCCTTGGTCTGAAGCCAGAAGAGCAGAGCTGGGATCAGAGCACTGACACCATGCAGCCATGGCACTGGTAGAGGCCTCCCTCTCACCTGCCAGCTTCCCAAGAGGCAGCAGCTCAGGTTCAATCCACCAGACAAGTCTGTCTCGATGGGGCACAGCAATTCTGGCTTGCTGATGAAAGTCAGCACTTGTCCCACCTAAAGCCAGAGCAGGAGCAATTATCTCTCCCTAGCAGCAACTCTCACCTTTCTTTCTCCCACTTAATGGCCAAGATTATTGAAATCACAACCTGGTATGTCCAATATTTTATGTCTGCTCAAAACACATGAGAGAAAACATCCTGCTAGGATTGCCCCAGTGTGAAATGCTGTCTGCAATATCTCAGGAGCACTTGCCTGACTTAGGATCTGTGGTACACTGAAGGACAGACAGCATTTGGTTGGGTTTTTTTTCCTTCTGTCTTAAGGACTGAGATGGAGATTTGTTTAATCTTTCTGCTGTACTACCTGCCTGTGCTCACTGCCATTCCTGCTGAGAGTTATGCCATAGGCCATTAGAAGGCCAAAATGTATGAGGAAGATTGGAAGGAAGCAGACTGTTTGGAACTCAAATGGTTGTGTCCCTGGACAAGACGCCTGAACCAAAATCCAAGAGGTATCCTATTTTGCTTCATTGTGTTAGGTCAAGTCACCTGGGGGTTAATTTGATGTTTCATACAGATTCTTCAGCCTCATCACTGTCCTGTTTGGAAACTGCAAGACTTGCTGCTTTAGCCTGGAGGAGGGTGGAAATATGGTTTGACGCCCTTTGTACTACTACCTATTTAATTACCAAGGATTTATGACTGCTAGTATGTACAGCTGAGTGAGGCTGGTTGCAACTATCACATTGAAAATACACAATGAAATCTGCTAAAGCAGTGAGTCCAGTTAAATTTTCTTCACTGCCCCATAAAACATGGCAATTAGTTCCTTGAGGAAACCTGCTCCTGGCTTTAGGAAGATGTAAAATATAAGCCCCTTAACATCACTGCAATATGTCAACATCACAGTTTGCAGTTCTAGCTCCAGTAAACAGGTGTGGAGAACACAGAATCATAGAAGGGTGTGGGTTGGAAGGAACTTCCAAAGGTCATTTAGTGCAACCCCCCTGCAGAAAGCAGGGGCATCCTCAACTAGAAATGGCAGCTTCTGTACCTCCCTGGGGGAAAAAAAAAACAACCGAAGAAATACCCAAACCCCCAACCACCCCAAAAAACTAAACACCACCAACCTCTCAAACACCAAAACCCCAGCCACCCAACCACTGAACACCACCAACCACTCAACCTCACTACCCAGCCCCAAGCAAAAGAGAAGTCACCAAAGTACCGAAGTCCTGGAGCTCAGTGAGCCTGTGACGCTGTGCTGATGAGATCTGAAGCTGCACTGTGGACAGACTGCAGATCAGAAGCAAGTCTTGTTCAGGAAATACTGAGCTCCTGGGAGCAGCCTCCTCAGCAATGTAACTCATGCCCCACTTCCCAGCACAGTCACTTCCACTGCCTCCCTCAGTGCTTGGTCTGCCTTTCACCACTGGATTAAAAAGCTCTCAGTGCTGGGCGCTGTGTGCGTGCCAAAGCCTTTACACTTCCTAACCAAGCCACCTCTTGATCTCCTGAGTCATAAACTAACCAGATTGAGATCTCTAAATCCTCTGCTGCACAGCAGTTTCTCCAGCATCTCAAATGTTACTGCAGCTCTTAACTGAACCTCTGTTGACCTTTCAACAAGCTGTAAAAACAAAATGCCCCAGGAGCTGTGTCTGTCCCTTACCCATTTTCCAAATCCTAGTGCCAAGGATGAATGTCAGCCTCTGGCCCAGCAGCCTCTGCTCACCAGAATACCCCTTTTGCATAGTGACTCTGGGCAGAAGTCTCTAATTCGAAGAATTTTCCTGATTTCTCAAATTTAACAAAGAAAAAAAAGAGCATTAGTAAGCCAGAAACTTCTTCAGTCAAGCCTTTCAGTCTTCTTCTGCACAAGCAAGCAGGGCCTGGGTATTTCTCAGTGCTTACCCAAAGCAGTTGTCTCCAGCTGTCTTTGGTTGCTGTCCAAGTGGGGAATGACTTCTTGTCCTCACAGGACACAAACACACCTCTGCTTTGTTCCATGCACAAACAGATGGACCCTGCTGCTGCTCTCCCTTTGTGTCTGTCCTAGCAGGGCTTGTGTGGCCATCTGAACAGGGGCAAGGACCTTCTTCACATATCTTCTGTATAATCTACAGCTCCTGAACAACTTCTGACTGCCTGCAGCTCTGGACTTTTCCCTTATTGGGAAAAGACTTTTCCCTTATTGGCATCCCCTCACAGGTCCTCATTCTAAACAGTTTGGTTAAAAGGAATTGCAGGACTGCAGGGGTTGGAAGGAACCTCTGAAGATCATCATGTCCAGCCCCGCTGCCAGAGCAGAATCACGCAGAGTAAATCACGCAGAGTAAATCACACAGGAACACATCCAGACAAGGCTGGGAAGTCTCCAGAGAAGGAGACTCCACAACCTCTCTGGACAGCCTGCTCCAGGGCTCTGTCACCCTCAAAGCGAAGAAGTTTTTTCCTTATATTTGCCAGGAACCTTCTGCATTCCATTCTGTGTCCACTGCCCCTTGTCCTCTCTCTGAACACCACTGAGAAGAGTCTGGCTCCACCCTTCTGACACTCACCCTTTAGATATTGATCAGCATTAATGAGAGCCTTCCCCAGGCTAAGCAGCCCCAGTTCTCTCAGCATCTCCTCATGGGGCAGATGTTCCCTCCCCTCAGTGGCTCAGGATGAGGCAAGGCAGCTGGAGCTGGATCCTTCCACATTACTCAACTGAATGAGCCACCTAAAACTTCCCCTTCTCTGGAAGCTATTCCACATTGCATTTGACTACAGGTAAAGTATTGCAGGGTGCTTTTCATCTCTGAGAAGCACTAAAAATATTGCCCTATTTCCTTCTTTGTAGTGTCTACAAAGAATTACTTCAATTCTTCCCTCCAGTTCTCAGTGAAAATGTTTGAAATTTGTAAAGGGACAAAAATTAACTCCCCATGTTTATGACACCCAGGGATTACAGACGAGGAGTCCTACATAAGTAGGACTCATTAATCACAATGAAAAATGGCACTTACTGAATTTAAAAAAAAAAATAATTAATTTTCTTGTCCTTTCCAGTGTAGGCTTTTCCCTTGATCATTTGTATTACTGAGAACTTATCATAATCATAGAAAATAGCTTATTATTATCAAAAAACAGGTCCTTAAGGAAGAAGGCTCTCACTATTCTAAGTTAAAAATATTCTCTACCTCAATTGTCAGACACTCTGGGTAATAGAATCACAGAAGCATTTAAAAGCTGAGCCTTATTTTACTTTCAGCCCCCTAAAATATTTTTTTTAATCCATTAATTGCAGCAAAATGCTTCCAAATGTTTTATCCTTGCTTCCTTCTCACGTTCCTTAGCTAAATCTCAAAGTCTTCAGCCCGGGAAATTCCTTGGAAACAATTCTGAAATCCCTTCTTCAATCTGCTTCCTATTTTTAGCTCTCAGATGCTGGCAGGTAGGAAAGTTGATTGCTTGCAAATCCTGAATTTCAGCAGAGTTCCTTTGATTTCCCTCTGCCAGGACGCAACAGACAATTAGCTCATCTCTGCTGTCAGAAAAGATTCTTAATTAAGTTCATGAAAAAGCTTTTGAATTCTTGACTGAAGTGGAACACTTGTTTCTTGCTCACAATGCCATTGCTGCCAAGGTTATGACCAGCTCTCCTGCTTCCCCTCCTGCATGCTCTTCAGCAGTGCTGATGCATCGCAGCCACCACAGATTCATTGAATGGTTTGCCTTGGAAGCCACCGTCAAGTTCATCCAGTTCCACCCCCTGCCACGGGCAGGGACACCTCCCACCAGCCCAGCTTGCTCAAGGCCTCATCCAGCCTGGCCTTGAACACCTCCAGGGAAGAAGCATCCACAGCCTTCCTGGGCAAGCCTGTCCCAGTGTCTCACCACTGCTGCGACGTGAGAGACGGGACAAGGCCTGATGCAAGCCAAGTGTCGATTTATTGTACAAAGCTTTTTCTTTATATAGGTTAACATAATATCAGAAGGCAGCTTGTAATTGGTTAATAGTATGTCTAAACTACAGTTGTAAATTCATGATTGGCTACAGAGAGAAAGTATCACATGAACGCATATATTTTTTCCAAGGCTTAAGCATACGTCAAGCAAGAGATAAAGGGATTCCATAATTCTGTCCCGAGTTTTGCTTTGTTCTTGTTATCAGGTCACCATGTAACCCCACAGGTCACAGTGGCCTCTAGGGAGCTGATCTGTCTGTGTTTTCTTTCACACAGCTGCACTTTTTTTCCCAGGGTTTACTGCCCAACAGAGATCCTGTGTCTCTAGTGTCTGGGGTGCTCGTCCCTAAATCAATTCCTTCACACCACCCTCAGTGGAAAGAATTCCTTCCTCATCTCCAGTCTCAATCCGCCCTCCCCCAGCTTCAATCCATTCCCTCTCATCCTACCACTACAAACCCCTGTAGAAAGGCCCTTCCTGGCTTTCTTGTAGACTCCCTTTGGGTACTGCAAACCTTCTTTTCTCCGGGCTGAACAGCCCAAACTCTTGCAGCCTGTCCCCATAGGAGGCTCTCCATCCCTCTGATCATCTTCATGACCCACTCCAGCAGGTCCATGTCCCGCATGCTGGGGGGCCCAGAACTGGATGCAGGACTCCAGGTGGGGTCTCAGCAGAGCAGAGCAGAGCAGAGCAGAGCAGAGCAGAGCAGAGCAGAGCAGAGGGACAGAATCCCCTCCCTCATCCTGCTGCTCACATTTCTCCATCTTCTGGTCACCATTCTCTTGTCAATTCTACTACTGCCACTAGCATCACCAGCAAACTTTTCATACACCTCCCAGGGTTCACCCTGCCTCTGCTGGCACTGCCCACTAGTTTTGACTCTTCAACAACAAATATTCACCTGCCACATATTCCAACATATCACCACAAAAATGCCTGCTCAGGCATTGGCACAGGCTGCTTGGGGAAGTGGGGAACATCCCTGGAGATGTTCAAAAACCCTGCAGACATGGCACTTTGGGACGTGGTTT